>NC_134828.1:120118027-120198633 GCF_004210375.1 Tachypleus tridentatus | reverse complement strand
CTTTAAATCATTGGAAGTCTAATACAGTACAGACTTTAAATCATTGGAAGTCTAATACAGTACAGACTTTAAATCATTGGAAGTCTAATACAGTACAGACTTTAAATCATTGGAAGTCTAATACAGTGCAGACTTTAAATCATTGGAAGTCTAATACAGTACAGACTTTAAATCATTGGAAGTCTAATACAGTACAGACTTTAAATCATTGGAAGTCTAATACAGTACAGACTTTAAATCATTGGAAGTCTAATACAGTACAGACTTTAAATCATTGGAAGTCTAATACAGTACAGACTTTAAATCATGGGAAGTCTAATACAGTACAAACTTTAAATCATTGGAAGTCTAATACAGTACAGACTTTAAATCATTGGAAGTCTAATACAGTACAGACTTTAAATCATTGGAAGTCTAATACAGTACAGACTTTAAATCATTGGAAGTCTAATACAGTACAGACTTTAAATCATTGGAAGTCTAATACAGTACAGACTTTAAATCATTGGAAGTCTAATACAGTACAGACTTTAAATCATTGGAAGTCTACAATACATTGGAAGTACAGACTTTAAATCATTGGAAGTCTAATACAGTACAAACTTTAAATCATTGGAAGTCTAATACAGTACAGACTTTAAATCATGGGAAGTCTAATACAGTAGAGACTTTAAATCATGGGAAGCCTAATACAGTACAGACTTTAAATCATTGGAAGTCTAATACAGTACAGACTTTAAATCATTGGAAGTCTAATACAGTACAGACTTTAAATCATTGGAAGTCTAATACAGTACAGACTTTAAATCATTGGAAGTCTAATACAGTACAGACTTTAAATCATTGGAAGTCTAATACAGTACAGACTTTAAATCATTGGAAGTCTAATACAGTGCAAACTTTAAATCATTGGAAGTCTAATACAGTACAGACTTTAAATCATTGGAAGTCTAATACAGTACAGACTTTAAATCATTGGAAGTCTAATACAGTACAGACTTTAAATCATTGGAAGTCTAATACAGTACAGACTTTAAATCATTGGAAGTCTAATACAGTACAACTTTAAATCATTGGAAGTCTAATACAGTACAGACTTTAAATCATTGGAAGTCTAATACAGTACAGACTTTAAATCATTGGAAGTCTAATACAGTACAGACTTTAAATCATTGGAAGTCTAATACAGTACAGACTTTAAATCATTGGAAGTCTAATACAGTACAGTACAGACTTTAAATCATTGGAAGTCTAATACAGTACAGACTTTAAATCATTGGAAGTCTAATACAGTACAGACTTTAAATCATTGGAAGTCTAATACAGTACAGACTTTAAATCATTGGAAGTCTAATACAGTACAGACTTTAAATCATTGGAAGTCTAATACAGTACAGACTTTAAATCATGGGAAGTCTAATACAGTGCAAACTTTAAATCATTGGAAGTCTAATACAGTGCAAACTTTAAATCATTGGAAGTCTAATACAGTACAGACTTTAAATCATTGGAAATCTAATACACTATAGACTTTAAATCATTGGAAGTCTAATACAGTACAGACTTTAAATCATTGGAAGTCTAATACAGTACAGACTTTAAATCATTGGAAGTCTAATACAGTACAGACTTTAAATCATTGGAAGTCTAATACAGTACAGACTTTAAATCATTGGAAGTCTAATACAGTACAGACTTTAAATCATTGGAAGTCTAATACAGTACAGACTTTAAATCATTGGAAGTCTAATACAGTACAGACTTTAAATCATTGGAAGTCTAATACAGTACAGACTTTAAATCATTGGAAGTCTAATACAGTACAGACTTTAAATCATTGGAAGTCTAATACAGTGCAAACTTTAAATCATTGGAAGTTTAATACAGTGCAAACTTTAAATCATTGGAAGTCTAATACAGTACAAACTTTAAATCATTGGAAGTCTAATACAGTACAGACTTTAAATCATTGGAAGTCTAATACAGTACAGACTTTAAATCATTGGAAGTCTAATACAGTACAGACTTTAAATCATTGGAAGTCTAATACAGTACAGACTTTAAATCATTGGAAGTCTAATACAGTACAGACTTTAAATCATTGGAAGTCTAATACAGTACAGACTTTAAATCATTGGAAGTCTAATACAGTACAGACTTTAAATCATTGGAAGTCTAATACAGTACAGACTTTAAATCATTGGAAGTCTAATACAGTACAGACTTTAAATCATTGGAAGTCTAATACAGTAAACAGACTTTAAATCATTGGAAGTCTAATACAGTACAGACTTTAAATCATTGGAAGTCTAATACAGTACAGACTTTAAATCATTGGAAGTCTAATACAGTACAGACTTTAAATCATTGGAAGTCTAATACAGTACAGACTTTAAATCATTGGAAGTCTAATACAGTACAGACTTTAAATCATTGGAAGTCTAATACAGTACAGACTTTAAATCATTGGAAGTCTAATACAGTACAGACTTTAAATCATTGGAAGTCTAATACAGTACAGACTTTAAATCATTGGAAGTCTAATACAGTACAGACTTTAAATCATTGGAAGTCTAATACAGTACAGACTTTAAATCATTGGAAGTCTAACTTTAAATCAGTACAGACTTTAAATCATTGGAAGTCTAATACAGTACAGACTTTAAATCATTGGAAGTCTAATACAGTACAGACTTTAAATCATTGGAAGTCTAATACAGTACAGACTTTAAATCATTGGAAGTCTAATACAGTACAGACTTTAAATCATTGGAAGTCTAATACAGTACAGACTTTAAATCATTGGAAGTCTAATACAGTACAGACTTTAAATCATTGGAAGTCTAATACAGTACAGACTTTAAATCATTGGAAGTCTAATACAGTACAGACTTTAAATCATTGGAAGTCTAATACAGTACAGACTTTAAATCATTGGAAGTCTAATACAGTACAGACTTTAAATCATTGGAAGTCTAATACAGTACAGACTTTAAATCATTGGAAGTCTAATACAGTACAGACTTTAAATCATTGGAAGTCTAATACAGTACAGACTTTAAATCATTGGAAGTCTAATACAGTACAGACTTTAAATCATTGGAAGTCTAATACAGTACAGACTTTAAATCATTGGAAGTCTAATACAGTACAGACTTTAAATCATTGGAAGTCTAATACAGTACAGACTTTAAATCATTGGAAGTCTAATACAGTACAGACTTTAAATCATTGGAAGTCTAATACAGTGCAGACTTTAAATCATTGGAAGTCTAATACAGTACAGACTTTAAATCATTGGAAGTCTAATACAGTACAGACTTTAAATCATTGGAAGTCTAATACAGTACAGACTTTAAATCATTGGAAGTCTAATACAGTACAGACTTTAAATCATTGGAAGTCTAATACAGTACAGACTTTAAATCATTGGAAGTCTAATACAGTACAGACTTTAAATCATTGGAAGTCTAATACAGTACAGACTTTAAATCATTGGAAGTCTAATACAGTACAGACTTTAAATCATTGGAAGTCTAATACAGTACAGACTTTAAATCATTGGAAGTCTAATACAGTACAGACTTTAAATCATTGGAAGTCTAATACAGTACAGACTTTAAATCATTGGAAGTCTAATACAGTACAGACTTTAAATCATTGGAAGTCTAATACAGTACAGACTTTAAATCATTGGAAGTCTAATACAGTGCAGACTTTAAATCATTGGAAGTCTAATACAGTGCAAACTTTAAATCATTGGAAGTCTAATACAGTACAGACTTTAAATCATTGGAAGTCTAATACAGTACAGACTTTAAATCATTGAAGAAGTCTCATTGGAAATACAGTACAGACTTTAAATCATTGGAAGTCTAATACAGTACAGACTTTAAATCATTGGAAGTCTAATACAGTACAGACTTTAAATCATTGGAAGTCTAATACAGTACAGACTTTAAATCATTGGAAGTCTAATACAGTACAGACTTTAAATCATTGGAAGTCTAATACAGTACAGACTTTAAATCATTGGAAGTCTAATACAGTACAGACTTTAAATCATTGGAAGTCTAATACAGTACAGACTTTAAATCATTGGAAGTCTAATACAGTACAGACTTTAAATCATTGGAAGTCTAATACAGTACAGACTTTAAATCATTGGAAGTCTAATACAGTACAGACTTTAAATCATTGGAAGTCTAATACAGTACAGACTTTAAATCATTGGAAGTCTAATACAGTACAAACTTTAAATCATTGGAAGTCTAATACAGTACAGACTTTAAATCATTGGAAGTCTAATACAGTACAGACTTTAAATCATTGGAAGTCTAATACAGTACAGACTTTAAATCATTGGAAGTCTAATACAGTACAGACTTTAAATCATTGGAAGTCTAATACAGTACAGACTTTAAATCATTGGAAGTCTAATACAGTACAGACTTTAAATCATTGGAAGTCTAATACAGTACAGACTTTAAATCATTGGAAGTCTAATACAGTACAGACTTTAAATCATTGGAAGTCTAATACAGTACAGACTTTAAATCATTGGAAGTCTAATACAGTACAGACTTTAAATCATTGGAAGTCTAATACAGTACAGACTTTAAATCATTGGAAGTCTAATACAGTACAGACTTTAAATCATTGGAAGTCTAATACAGTACAGACTTTAAATCATTGGAAGTCTAATACAGTACAGACTTTAAATCATTGGAAGTCTAATACAGTACAGACTTTAAATCATTGGAAGTCTAATACAGTACAGACTTTAAATCATTGGAAGTCTAATACAGTACAGACTTTAAATCATTGGAAGTCTAATACAGTACAGACTTTAAATCATTGGAAGTCTAATACAGTACAGACTTTAAATCATTGGAAGTCTAATACAGTACAGACTTTAAATCATTGGAAGTCTAATACAGTACAGACTTTAAATCATTGGAAGTCTAATACAGTACAGCAAACTTTAAATCATTGGAAGTCTAATACAGTACAGACTTTAAATCATTGGAAGTCTAATACAGTACAGACTTTAAATCATTGGAAGTCTAATACAGTACAGACTTTAAATCATTGGAAGTCTAATACAGTACAGACTTTAAATCATTGGAAGTCTAATACAGTACAGACTTTAAATCATTGGAAGTCTAATACAGTACAGACTTTAAATCATTGGAAGTCTAATACAGTACAGACTTTAAATCATTGGAAGTCTAATACAGTACAGACTTTAAATCATTGGAAGTCTAATACAGTACAGACTTTAAATCATTGGAAGTCTAATACAGTACAGACTTTAAATCATTGGAAGTCTAATACAGTACAGACTTTAAATCATTGGAAGTCTAATACAGTACAGACTTTAAATCATTGGAAGTCTAATACAGTGCAGACTTTAAATCATTGGAAGTCTAATACAGTGCAAACTTTAAATCATTGGAAGTCTAATACAGTACAAACTTTAAATCATTGGAAGTCTAATACAGTACAGACTTTAAATCATTGGAAGTCTAATACAGTACAGACTTTAAATCATTGGAAGTCTAATACAGTACAGACTTTAAATCATTGGAAGTCTAATACAGTACAGACTTTAAATCATTGGAAGTCTAATACAGTACAGACTTTAAATCATTGGAAGTCTAATACAGTACAGACTTTAAATCATTGGAAGTCTAATACAGTACAGACTTTAAATCATTGGAAGTCTAATACAGTACAGACTTTAAATCATTGGAAGTCTAATACAGTACAGACTTTAAATCATTGGAAGTCTAATACAGTACAGACTTTAAATCATTGGAAGTCTAATACAGTACAGACTTTAAATCATTGGAAGTCTAATACAGTACAGACTTTAAATCATTGGAAGTCTAATACAGTACAGACTTTAAATCATTGGAAGTCTAATACAGTACAGACTTTAAATCATTGGAAGTCTAATACAGTACAGACTTTAAATCATTGGAAGTCTAATACAGTACAGACTTTAAATCATTGGAAGGAAGTCTAATACAGTACAGACTTTAAATCATTGGAAGTCTAATACAGTACAGACTTTAAATCATTGGAAGTCTAATACAGTACAGACTTTAAATCATTGGAAGTCTAATACAGTACAGACTTTAAATCATTGGAAGTCTAATACAGTACAGACTTTAAATCATTGGAAGTCTAATACAGTACAGACTTTAAATCATTGGAAGTCTAATACAGTACAGACTTTAAATCATTGGAAGTCTAATACAGTACAGACTTTAAATCATTGGAAGTCTAATACAGTACAGACTTTAAATCATTGGAAGTCTAATACAGTACAGACTTTAAATCATTGGAAGTCTAATACAGTACAGACTTTAAATCATTGGAAGTCTAATACAGTACAGACTTTAAATCATTGGAAGTCTAATACAGTACAGACTTTAAATCATTGGAAGTCTAATACAGTACAGACTTTAAATCATTGGAAGTCTAATACAGTACAGACTTTAAATCATTGGAAGTCTAATACAGTACAGACTTTAAATCATTGGAAGTCTAATACAGTACAGACTTTAAATCATTGGAAGTCTAATACAGTACAGACTTTAAATCATTGGAAGTCTAATACAGTACAGACTTTAAATCATTGGAAGTCTAATACAGTACAGACTTTAAATCATTGGAAGTCTAATACAGTACAGACTTTAAATCATTGGAAGTCTAATACAGTACAGACTTTAAATCATTGGAAGTCTAATACAGTACAGACTTTAAATCATTGGAAGTCTAATACAGTACAGACTTTAAATCATTGGAAGTCTAATACAGTACAGACTTTAAATCATTGGAAGTCTAATACAGTACAGACTTTAAATCATTGGAAGTCTAATACAGTACAGACTTTAAATCATTGGAAGTCTAATACAGTACAGACTTTAAATCATTGGAAGTCTAATACAGTACAGACTTTAAATCATTGGAAGTCTAATACAGTACAGACTTTAAATCATTGGAAGTCTAATACAGTACAGACTTTAAATCATTGGAAGTCTAATACAGTACAGACTTTAAATCATTGGAAGTCTAATACAGTACAGACTTTAAATCATTGGAAGTCTAATACAGTACAGACTTTAAATCATTGGAAGTCTAATACAGTACAGACTTTAAATCATTGGAAGTCTAATACAGTACAGACTTTAAATCATTGGAAGTCTAATACAGTACAGACTTTAAATCATTGGAAGTCTAATACAGTACAGACTTTAAATCATTGGAAGTCTAATACAGTACAGACTTTAAATCATTGGAAGTCTAATACAGTACAGACTTTAAATCATTGGAAGTCTAATACAGTACAGACTTTAAATCATTGGAAGTCTAATACAGTACAGTGGAAGTCTAATACAGTACAGACTTTAAATCATTGGAAGTCTAATACAGTACAGACTTTAAATCATTGGAAGTCTAATACAGTACAGACTTTAAATCATTGGAAGTCTAATACAGTACAGACTTTAAATCATTGGAAGTCTAATACAGTACAAACTTTAAATCATTGGAAGTCTAATACAGTACAGACTTTAAATCATTGGAAGTCTAATACAGTACAGACTTTAAATCATTGGAAGTCTAATACAGTACAGACTTTAAATCATTGGAAGTCTAATACAGTACAGACTTTAAATCATTGGAAGTCTAATACAGTACAGACTTTAAATCATTGGAAGTCTAATACAGTACAGACTTTAAATCATTGGAAGTCTAATACAGTACAGACTTTAAATCATTGGAAGTCTAATACAGTACAGACTTTAAATCATTGGAAGTCTAATACAGTACAAACTTTAAATCATTGGAAGTCTAATACAGTACAAACTTTAAATCATTGGAAGTCTAATACAGTGCAAACTTTAAATCATTGGAAGTCTAATACAGTACAGACTTTAAATCATTGGAAGTCTAATACAGTACAGACTTTAAATCATTGGAAGTCTAATACAGTACAGACTTTAAATCATTGGAAGTCTAATACAGTACAGACTTTAAATCATTGGAAGTCTAATACAGTACAGACTTTAAATCATTGGAAGTCTAATACAGTACAGACTTTAAATCATTGGAAGTCTAATACAGTACAGACTTTAAATCATTGGAAGTCTAATACAGTACAGACTTTAAATCATTGGAAGTCTAATACAGTACAGACTTTAAATCATTGGAAGTCTAATACAGTACAGACTTTAAATCATTGGAAGTCTAATACAGTACAGACTTTAAATCATTGGAAGTCTAATACAGTACAAACTTTAAATCATTGGAAGTCTAATACAGTACAGACTTTAAATCATTGGAAGTCTAATACAGTACAGACTTTAAATCATTGGAAGTCTAATACAGTACAGACTTTAAATCATTGGAAGTCTAATACAGTACAGACTTTAAATCATGGAAGTCTAATACAGTACAGACTTTAAATCATTGGAAGTCTAATACAGTACAGACTTTAAATCATTGGAAGTCTAATACAGTACAGACTTTAAATCATTGGAAGTCTAATACAGTACAGACTTTAAATCATTGGAAGTCTAATACAGTACAAACTTTAAATCATTGGAAGTCTAATACAGTACAAACTTTAAATCATTGGAAGTCTAATACAGTACAGACTTTAAATCATTGGAAGTCTAATACAGTACAGACTTTAAATCATTGGAAGTCTAATACAGTACAGACTTTAAATCATTGGAAGTCTAATACAGTACAGACTTTAAATCATTGGAAGTCTAATACAGTACAGACTTTAAATCATTGGAAGTCTAATACAGTACAGACTTTAAATCATTGGAAGTCTAATACAGTACAGACTTTAAATCATTGGAAGTCTAATACAGTACAGACTTTAAATCATTGGAAGTCTAATACAGTACAGACTTTAAATCATTGGAAGTCTAATACAGTACAGACTTTAAATCATTGGAAGTCTAATACACAGACTTTAAATCATTGGAAGTCTAATACAGTACAGACTTTAAATCATTGGAAGTCTAATACAGTACAGACTTTAAATCATTGGAAGTCTAATACAGTACAAACTTTAAATCATTGGAAGTCTAATACAGTACAGACTTTAAATCATTGGAAGTCTAATACAGTACAGACTTTAAATCATTGGAAGTCTAATACAGTACAGACTTTAAATCATTGGAAGTCTAATACAGTACAGACTTTAAATCATTGGAAGTCTAATACAGTACAGACTTTAAATCATTGGAAGTCTAATACAGTACAGACTTTAAATCATTGGAAGTCTAATACAGTACAGACTTTAAATCATTGGAAGTCTAATACAGTACAGACTTTAAATCATTGGAAGTCTAATACAGTACAGACTTTAAATCATTGGAAGTCTAATACAGTACAGACTTTAAATCATTGGAAGTCTAATACAGTACAGACTTTAAATCATTGGAAGTCTAATACAGTGCAAACTTTAAATCATTGGAAGTCTAATACAGTGCAAACTTTAAATCATTGGAAGTCTAATACAGTACAGACTTTAAATCATTGGAAGTCTAATACAGTACAGACTTTAAATCATTGGAAGTCTAATACAGTACAGACTTTAAATCATTGGAAGTCTAATACAGTACAGACTTTAAATCATTGGAAGTCTAATACAGTACAGACTTTAAATCATTGGAAGTCTAATACAGTACAGACTTTAAATCATTGGAAGTCTAATACAGTACAGACTTTAAATCATTGGAAGTCTAATACAGTACAGACTTTAAATCATTGGAAGAAGTCTAATACAGTACAGACTTTAAATCATTGGAAGTCTAATACAGTACAGACTTTAAATCATTGGAAGTCTAATACAGTACAGACTTTAAATCATTGGAAGTCTAATACAGTACAGACTTTAAATCATTGGAAGTCTAATACAGTACAGACTTTAAATCATTGGAAGTCTAATACAGTACAGACTTTAAATCATTGGAAGTCTAATACAGTACAGACTTTAAATCATTGGAAGTCTAATACAGTACAGACTTTAAATCATTGGAAGTCTAATACAGTACAGACTTTAAATCATTGGAAGTCTAATACAGTACAGACTTTAAATCATTGGAAGTCTAATACAGTACAGACTTTAAATCATTGGAAGTCTAATACAGTACAGACTTTAAATCATTGGAAGTCTAATACAGTACAGACTTTAAATCATTGGAAGTCTAATACAGTACAGACTTTAAATCATTGGAAGTCTAATACAGTACAGACTTTAAATCATTGGAAGTCTAATACAGTACAGACTTTAAATCATTGGAAGTCTAATACAGTACAGACTTTAAATCATTGGAAGTCTAATACAGTACAGACTTTAAATCATTGGAAGTCTAATACAGTACAGACTTTAAATCATTGGAAGTCTAATACAGTACAGACTTTAAATCATTGGAAGTCTAATACAGTACAAACTTTAAATCATTGGAAGTCTAATACAGTACAAACTTTAAATCATTGGAAGTCTAATACAGTACAGACTTTAAATCATTGGAAGTCTAATACAGTACAGACTTTAAATCATTGGAAGTCTAATACAGTACAGACTTTAAATCATTGGAAGTCTAATACAGTACAGACTTTAAATCATTGGAAGTCTAATACAGTACAGACTTTAAATCATTGGAAGTCTAATACAGTACAGACTTTAAATCATTGGAAGTCTAATACAGTACAGACTTTAAATCATTGGAAGTCTAATACAGTACAGACTTTAAATCATTGGAAGTCTAATACAGTACAGACTTTAAATCATTGGAAGTCTAATACAGTACAGACTTTAAATCATTGGAAGTCTAATACAGTACAGACTTTAAATCATTGGAAGTCTAATACAGTACAGACTTTAAATCATTGGAAGTCTAATACAGTGCAAACTTTAAATCATTGGAAGTCTAATACAGTACAAACTTTAAATCATTGGAAGTCTAATACAGTACAGACTTTAAATCATTGGAAGTCTAATACAGTACAGACTTTAAATCATTGGAAGTCTAATACAGTACAGACTTTAAATCATTGGAAGTCTAATACAGTACAGACTTTAAATCATTGGAAGTCTAATACAGTACAGACTTTAAATCATTGGAAGTCTAATACAGTACAGACTTTAAATCATTGACTTTAAATCATTGAAAGTCTAATACAGTACAGACTTTAAATCATTGGAAGTCTAATACAGTACAGACTTTAAATCATTGGAAGTCTAATACAGTACAGACTTTAAATCATTGGAAGTCTAATACAGTACAGACTTTAAATCATTGGAAGTCTAATACAGTACAGACTTTAAATCATTGGAAGTCTAATACAGTACAGACTTTAAATCATTGAAGTCTAATACAGTCAGACTTTAAATCATTGGAAGTCTAATACAGTACAGACTTTAAATCATTGGAAGTCTAATACAGTACAGACTTTAAATCATTGGAAGTCTAATACAGTACAGACTTTAAATCATTGGAAGTCTAATACAGTACAGACTTTAAATCATTGGAAGTCTAATACAGTACAGACTTTAAATCATTGGAAGTCTAATACAGTACAGACTTTAAATCATTGGAAGTCTAATACAGTACAGACTTTAAATCATTGGAAGTCTAATACAGTACAGACTTTAAATCATTGGAAGTCTAATACAGTACAGACTTTAAATCATTGGAAGTCTAATACAGTACAAACTTTAAATCATGGAAGTCTAATACAGTACAGACTTTAAATCATTGGAAGTCTAATACAGTACAAACTTTAAATCATTGGAAGTCTAATACAGTACAGACTTTAAATCATTGGAAGTCTAATACAGTACAGACTTTAAATCATTGGAAGTCTAATACAGTACAGACTTTAAATCATTGGAAGTCTAATACAGTACAGACTTTAAATCATTGGAAGTCTAATACAGTACAGACTTTAAATCATTGGAAGTCTAATACAGTACAGACTTTAAATCATTGGAAGTCTACAGTAAATCATTGGAAGTCTAATACACTTTAAATCATTGGAAGTCTAATACAGTAAATCAGTCTAACTTTAAATCATTGGAAGTCTAATACAGTACAGACTTTAAATCATTGGAAGTCTAATACAGTACAGACTTTAAATCATTGGAAGTCTAATACAGTACAGACTTTAAATCATTGGAAGTCTAATACAGTACAGACTTTAAATCATTGGAAGTCTAATACAGTACAGACTTTAAATCATTGGAAGTCTAATACAGTACAGACTTTAAATCATTGGAAGTCTAATACAGTGCAAACTTTAAATCATTGGAAGTCTAATACAGTGCAAACTTTAAATCATTGGAAGTCTAATACAGTGGAAGTCTAATACAGACTTTAAATCATTGGAAGTCTAATACAGTACAGACTTTAAATCATTGGAAGTCTAATACAGTACAGACTTTAAATCATTGGAAGTCTAATACAGTACAGACTTTAAATCATTGGAAGTCTAATACAGTACAGACTTTAAATCATTGGAAGTCTAATACAGTACAGACTTTAAATCATTGGAAGTCTAATACAGTACAGACTTTAAATCATTGGAAGTCTAATACAGTACAGACTTTAAATCATTGGAAGTCTAATACAGTACAGACTTTAAATCATTGGAAGTCTAATACAGTACAGACTTTAAATCATTGGAAGTCTAATACAGTACAGACTTTAAATCATTGGAAGTCTAATACAGTACAGACTTTAAATCATTGGAAGTCTAATACAGTACAGACTTTAAATCATTGGAAGTCTAATACAGTACAGACTTTAAATCATTGGAAGTCTAATACAGTACAGACTTTAAATCATTGGAAGTCTAAGTACTAACTTTAAATCATTGGAAGTCTAATACAGTGCAGACTTTAAATCATTGGAAGTCTAATACAGTACAGACTTTAAATCATTGGAAGTCTAATACAGTACAGACTTTAAATCATTGGAAGTCTAATACAGTACAGACTTTAAATCATTGGAAGTCTAATACAGTACAGACTTTAAATCATTGGAAGTCTAATACAGTACAGACTTTAAATCATTGGAAGTCTAATACAGTACAGACTTTAAATCATTGGAAGTCTAATACAGTACAGACTTTAAATCATTGGAAGTCTAATACAGTACAGACTTTAAATCATTGGAAGTCTAATACAGTACAGACTTTAAATCATTGGAAGTCTAATACAGTACAGACTTTAAATCATTGGAAGTCTAATACAGTACAGACTTTAAATCATTGGAAGTCTAATACAGTACAGACTTTAAATCATTGGAAGTCTAATACAGTACAGACTTTAAATCATTGGAAGTCTAATACAGTACAGACTTTAAATCATTGGAAGTCTAATACAGTACAGACTTTAAATCATTGGAAGTCTAATACAGTACAGACTTTAAATCATTGGAAGTCTAATACAGTACAGACTTTAAATCATTGGAAGTCTAATACAGTACAGACTTTAAATCATTGGAAGTCTAATCACAGTACAGTACACTTTAAATCATTGGAAGTCTAATACAGTACAGACTTTAAATCATTGGAAGTCTAATACAGTACAGACTTTAAATCATTGGAAGTCTAATACAGTACAGACTTTAAATCATGGAAGTCTAATACAGTACAAACTTTAAATCATTGGAAGTCTAATACAGTACAAACTTTAAATCATTGGAAGTCTAATACAGTACAGACTTTAAATCATTGGAAGTCTAATACAGTACAGACTTTAAATCATTGGAAGTCTAATACAGTACAGACTTTAAATCATTGGAAGTCTAATACAGTACAGACTTTAAATCATTGGAAGTCTAATACAGTACAGACTTTAAATCATTGGAAGTCTAATACAGTACAGACTTTAAATCATGGAAGTCTAATACAGTACAGACTTTAAATCATTGGAAGTCTAATACAGTACAGACTTTAAATCATTGGAAGTCTAATACAGTACAGACTTTAAATCATTGGAAGTCTACAGTACAGTTTAAACTTTAAATCATTGGAAGTCTAATACAGTACAGACTTTAAATCATTGGAAGTCTAATACAGTACAGACTTTAAATCATTGGAAGTCTAATACAGTACAGACTTTAAATCATTGGAAGTCTAATACAGTACAGACTTTAAATCATTGGAAGTCTAATACAGTACAGACTTTTCAAATCATACAGTGGAAGTCTAAATCACAGTACAGACTTTAAATCATTGGAAGTCTAATACAGTACAGACTTTAAATCATTGGAAGTCTAATACAGTACAGACTTTAAATCATTGGAAGTCTAATACAGTACAGACTTTAAATCATTGGAAGTCTAATACAGTACAGACTTTAAATCATTGGAAGTCTAATACAGTACAGACTTTAAATCATTGGAAGTCTAATACAGTACAGACTTTAAATCATTGGAAGTCTAATACAGTACAGACTTTAAATCATTGGAAGTCTAATACAGTACAGACTTTAAATCATTGGAAGTCTACATACATTGGTACAGACTTTAAATCATTGGAAGTCTAATACAGTACAGACTTTAAATCATTGGAACTTTAAATCATCATGGAAGTCTAATACAGTACAGACTTTAAATCATTGGAAGTCTAATACAGTACAGACTTTAAATCATTGGAAGTCTAATACAGTACAGACTTTAAATCATTGGAAGTCTAATACAGTGCAGACTTTAAATCATTGGAAGTCTAATACAGACTTTAAACAGTACAGACTTTAAATCATTGGAAGTCTAATACAGTACAGACTTTAAATCATTGGAAGTCTAATACAGTACAGACTTTAAATCATTGGAAGTCTAATACAGTACAGACTTTAAATCATTGGAAGTCTAATACAGTACAGACTTTAAATCATTGGAAGTCTAATACAGTACAAACTTTAAATCATTGGAAGTCTAATACAGTACAGACTTTAAATCATTGGAAGTCTAATACAGTACAGACTTTAAATCATTGGAAGTCTAATACAGTACAGACTTTAAATCATTGGAAGTCTAATACAGTACAGACTTTAAATCATTGGAAGTCTAATACAGTACAGACTTTAAATCATTGGAAGTCTAATACAGTACAGACTTTAAATCATTGGAAGTCTAATACAGTACAGACTTTAAATCATTGGAAGTCTAATACAGTACAGACTTTAAATCATTGGAAGTCTAATACAGTACAGACTTTAAATCATTGGAAGTCTAATACAGTACAGACTTTAAATCATTGGAAGTCTAATACAGTACAGACTTTAAATCATTGGAAGTCTAATACAGTACAAACTTTAAATCATGGAAGTCTAATACAGTACAGACTTTAAATCATTGGAAGTCTAATACAGTCTAATACACAGACTTTAAATCATTGGAAGTCTAATACAAACTTTAAATCATTGGAAGTCTAATACAGTACAAACTTTAAATCATTGGAAGTCTAATACAGTACAGACTTTAAATCATTGGAAGTCTGATACAGTACAGACTTTAAATCATTGGAAGTCTAATACAGTACAGACTTTAAATCATTGGAAGTCTAATACAGTACAGACTTTAAATCATTGGAAGTCTAATACAGTACAGACTTTAAATCATTGGAAGTCTAATACAGTACAGACTTTAAATCATTGGAAGTCTAATACAGTACAGACTTTAAATCATTGGAAGTCTAATACAGTACAGACTTTAAATCATGGAAGTCTAATACAGTACAGACTTTAAATCATTGGAAGTCTAATACAGTACAGACTTTAAATCATTGGAAGTCTAATACAGTACAGACTTTAAATCATTGGAAGTCTAATACAGTACAGACTTTAAATCATTGGAAGTCTAATACAGTACAGACTTTAAATCATTGGAAGTCTAATACAGTACAAACTTTAAATCATTGGAAGTCTAATACAGTGCAAACTTTAAATCATTGGAAGTCTAATACAGTACAGACTTTAAATCATTGGAAGTCTAATACAGTACAGTGGAAGTCTCTAATACAGTCTAATACAGACTTTAAATCATTGGAAGTCTAATACAGTACAGACTTTAAATCATTGGAAGTCTAATACAGTACAGACTTTAAATCATTGGAAGTCTAATACAGTACAGACTTTAAATCAGGAAGTCTAATACAGTATCAATCATTGGAAGTCTAATACAGTACAGACTTTAAATCATTGGAAGTCTAATACAGTACACTTTAAATCTTTCATTGGAAATACAGTACAGACTTTAAATCATTGGAAGTCTAATACAGTTTAAATCAGACTTTAAATCATGGAAGTCTAATACAGTACAGACTTTAAATCATTGGAAGTCTAATACAGTACAGACTTTAAATCATTGGAAGTCTAATACAGTACAGACTTTAAATCATTGGAAGTCTAATACAGTACAGACTTTAAATCATTGGAAGTCTAATACAGTACAGTACAGACTTTAAATCATTGGAAGTCTAATACAGTACAGACTTTAAATCATTGGAAGTCTAATACAGTACAGACTTTAAATCATTGGAAGTCTAATCTTAAATCATTGGAAGTCTAAGACTTTAAATCATTGGAAGTCTAATACAGTACAGACTTTAAATCATTGGAAGTCTAATACAGTACAGACTTTAAATCATTGGAAGTCTAATACAGTACAGACTTTAAATCATTGGAAGTCTAATACAGTACAGACTTTAAATCATTGGAAGTCTAATCAGTACAGATAAATCAGTACAGACTTTAAATCATTGGAAGTCTAATACAGTACAGACTTTAAATCATTGGAAGTCTAATACAGTACAGACTTTAAACTTTAAATCATACAGACTTTAAATGGAAGTCTAATACAGTACAGACTTTAAATCATTGGAAGTCTAATACAGTACAGACTTTAAATCATTGGAAGTCTAATACAGTACAGACTTTAAATCATTGGAAGTCTAATACAGTACAGTCTAACTTTAAATCATTGGAAGTCTAATACAGTACAGACTTTAAATCATTGGAAGTCTAATACAGTACAGACTTTAAATCATTGGAAGTCTAATACAGTACAGACTTTAAATCATTGGAAGTCTAATACAGTACAGACTTTAAATCATTGGAAGTCTGGAAGTCTAATACAGTACAGACTTTAAATCATTGGAAGTCTAATACAGTACAGACTTTAAATCATTGGAAGTCTAATACAGTACAGACTTTAAATCATTGGAAGTCTAATACAGTACAGACTTTAAATCATTGGAAGTCTAATACAGTACAGACTTTAAATCATTGGAAGTCTAATACAGTACAGACTTTAAATCATTGGAAGTCTAATACAGTACAGACTTTAAATCATTGGAAGTCTAATACAGTACAGACTTTAAATCATTTAATACAGTACAGACATTGGAAGTCTAATACAGTACAGACTTTAAATCATTGGAAGTCTAATACAGTACAGACTTTAAATCATTGGAAGTCTAATACAGTACAGACTTTAAATCATTGGAAGTCTAATACAGTACAGACTTTAAATCATTGGAAGTCTAATACAGTACAAACTTTAAATCATTGGAAGTCTAATACAGTACAGACTTTAAATCATTGGAAGTCTAATACAGTACAGACTTTAAATCATTGGAAGTCTAATACAGTACAGACTTTAAATCATTGGAAGTCTAATACAGTACAGACTTTAAATCATTGGAAGTCTAATACAGTACTGGAAGTCTAATACAGTACAGACTTTAAATCATTGGAAGTCTAATACAGTACAGACTTTAAATCATTGGAAGTCTAATACTAACTTTATCAGTCTAATACAGTAGACTTTAAATCATTGGAAGTCTAATACAGTACAGACTTTAAATCATTGGAAGTCTAATACAGTACAGACTTTAAATCATTGGAAGTCTAATACAGTACAGACTTTAAATCATTGGAAGTCTAATACAGTACAGACTTTAAATCATGGGAAGTCTTTAAATCACAGTACAGACTTTAAATCATTGGAAGTCTAATACAGTACAGACTTTAAATCATTGGAAGTCTAATACAGTACAGACTTTAAATCATTGGAAGTCTAATACAGTACAGACTTTAAATCATTGGAAGTCTAATACAGTACAGACTTTAAATCATTGGAAGTCTAATACAGTACAGACTTTAAATCATTGGAAGTCTAATACAGTACAGACTTTAAATCATTGGAAGTCTAATACAGTACAGACTTTAAATCATTGGAAGTCTAATACAGTACAGACTTTAAATCATTGGAAGTCTAATACAGTACAGACTTTAAATCATTGGAAGTCTAATACAGTACAGACTTTAAATCATTGGAAGTCTAATACAGTACAGACTTTAAATCATTGGAAGTCTAATACAGTACAGACTTTAAATCATTGGAAGTCTAATACAGTACAGACTTTAAATCTGGAAGTTATAATCTTTAAATTGGAAGTCTAATACAGTACAGACTTTAAATCATTGGAAGTCTAATACAGTACAGACTTTAAATCATTGGAAGTCTAATACAGTGGAAGTCTAATACACAACTTTAAATCATGGGAAGTCTAATACAGTACAGACTTTAAATCATTGGAAGTCTAATACACTTTAAATCAAACTTTAAATCATTGGAAGTCTAATACAGTGCAAACTTTAAATCATTGCAAACTTTAAATCATTGGAAGTCTAATACAGTACAGACTTTAAATCATTGGAAGTCTTTAAATCATTGGAAGTCTACAGTACAGACTTTAAATCATTGGAAGTCTAATACAGTACAGACTTTAAATCATTGGAAGTCTAATACAGTACAAACTTTAAATCATTGGAAGTCTAATACAGTACAGACTTTAAATCATTGGAAGTCTAATACAGTACAGACTTTAAATCATTGGAAGTCTAATACAGTACAGACTTTAAATCATTGGAAGTCTAATACAGTACAGACTTTAAATCATTGGAAGTCTAATACAGTACAGACTTTAAATCATTGGAAGTCTAATACAGTACAGACTTTAAATCATTGGAAGTCTAATACAGTACAGACTTTAAATCATTGGAAGTCTAATACAGTACAGACTTTAAATCATTGGAAGTCTAATACAGTACAGACTTTAAATCATTGGAAGTCTAATACAGTACAGACTTTAAATCATTGGAAGTCTAATACAGTACAGACTTTAAATCATTGGAAGTCTAATACAGTACAGACTTTAAATCATTGGAAGTCTAATACAGAAGTCTAATACAGTACAGACTTTAAATCATTGGAAGTCTAATACAGTACAGACTTTAAATCATTGGAAGTCTAATACAGTACAGACTTTAAATCATTGGAAGTCTAATACAGTACAGACTTTAAATCATGGGAAGCCTAATACAGTACAGACTTTAAATCATTGGAAGTCTAATACAGTGCAAACTTTAAATCATTGGAAGTCTAATACAGTGACAAACTTTAAATCATTGGAAGTCTAATACAGTGCAGACTTTAAATCATTGGAAGTCTAACTTTAAATCATTGGAAGTACAGACTTTAAATCATTGGAAGTCTGATACAGTACAGACTTTAAATCATTGGAAGTCTAATACAGTACAGACTTTAAATCATTGGAAGTCTAATACTACAACTTTAAATCATTGGAAGTACAGTACAGACTTTAAATCATTGGAAGTCTAATACAGTACAGACTTTAAATCATTGGAAGTCTAATACAGTACAGACTTTAAATCATTGGAAGTCTAATACAGTACAGACTTTAAATCATTGGAAGTCTAATACAGTCTAATACACAGACTTTAAATCATTGGAAGTCTAATACAGTGCAAACTTTAAATCATTGGAAGTCTAATACAGTGCAAACAAACTTTAAATCATTGGAAGTCTAATACAGTACAGACTTTAAATCATTGGAAGTCTAATACAGTACAGACTTTAAATCATGGAAGTCTAATACAGTACAGACTTTAAATCATTGGAAGTCTAATACAGTACAGACTTTAAATCATTGGAAGTCTAATACAGTAAGACTTTAAATCATTGGAAGTCTAATACAGTACAGACTTTAAATCATTGGAAGTCTAATACAGTACAGACTTTAAATCATTGGAAGTCTAATACAGTACAGACTTTAAATCATTGGAAGTCTAATACAGTACAGACTTTAAATCATTGGAAGTCTAATACAGTACAGACTTTAAATCATTGGAAGTCATTGGAAGTCTAATACAGTACAGACTTTAAATCATTGGAAGTCTAATACAGTGCAAACTTTAAATCATTGGAAGTCTAATACAGTACAGACTTTAAATCATTGGAAGTCTAATACAGTACAGACTTTAAATCATTGGAAGTCTAATACAGTACAGACTTTAAATCATTGGAAGTCTAATACAGTACAGACTTTAAATCATTGGAAGTCTAATACAGTACAGACTTTAAATCATTGGAAGTCTAATACAGTACAGACTTTAAATCATTGGAAGTCTAATACAGTACAGACTTTAAATCATTGGAAGTCTAATACAGTGCAAACTTTAAATCATTGGAAGTCTAATACAGTGCAAACTTTAAATCATTGGAAGTCTAATACAGTACAGACTTTAAATCATTGGAAATCTAATACACTATAGACTTTAAATCATTGGAAGTCTAATACAGTACAGACTTTAAATCATTGGAAGTCTAATACAGTACAGACTTTAAATCATTGGAAGTCTAATACAGTACAGACTTTAAATCATTGGAAGTCTAATACAGTACAGACTTTAAATCATTGGAAGTCTAATACAGTACAGACTTTAAATCATGGAAGTCTAATACAGTACAGACTTTAAATCATTGGAAGTCTAATACAGTACAGACTTTAAATCATTGGAAGTCTAATACAGTACAGACTTTAAATCATTGGAAGTCTAATACAGTACAGACTTTAAATCATTGGAAGTCTAATACAGTACAGACTTTAAATCATTGGAACTCTGATACAGTACAGACTTTAAATCATTGAAAGTCTAACGCAGTACAAACTTTAAATCATTGGAAGTCTAATACAGTACAGACTTTAAATCATTGGAAGTCTAATACAGTACAGACTTTAAATCATTGGAAGTCTAATACAGTACAGACTTTATATCATTGGAAGTCTAATACAGTGCAAACTTTAAATCATGGGAAGTCTAATACAGTGCAAACTTTAAATCATTGGAAGTCTAATACAGTGCAAACTTTAAATCATGGGAAGTCTAATACAGTACAGACTTTAAATCATTGGAAGTCTACAGATATCAGTACAGACTTTAAATCATTGGAAGTCTAATACAGTACAGACTTTAAATCATTGGAAGTCTAATACAGTACAGACTTTAAATCATTGGAAGTCTAATACAGTACAAACTTTAAATCATTGGAAGTCTAATACAGTACAGACTTTAAATCATTGGAAGTCTAATACAGTACAGACTTTAAATCATTGGAAGTCTAATACAGTCTAATACAGTACAGACTTTAAATCATTGGAAGTCTAATACAGTCACTTTAAATCATGGAAGTCTAATACAGTACAGACTTTAAATCATTGGAAGTCTAATACAGTACAGACTTTAAATCATTGGAAGTCTAATACAGTACAGACTTTAAATCATTGGAAGTCTAATACAGTACAGACTTTAAATCATTGGAAGTCTAATACAGTACAGACTTTAAATCATTGGAAGTCTAATACAGTACAGACTTTAAATCATTGGAAGTCTAATACAGTACAGACTTTAAATCATTGGAAGTCTAATACAGTACAGACTTTAAATCATTGGAAGTCTAATACAGTACAGACTTTAAATCATTGGAAGTCTAATACAGTACAGACTTTAAATCATTGGAAGTCTAATACAGTACAGACTTTAAATCATTGGAAGTCTAATACAGTACAGACTTTAAATCATTGGAAGTCTAATACAGTACAGACTTTAAATCATTGGAAGTCTAATACAGTAAACTTTAAATCATTGGAAGTCTAATACAGTACAGACTTTAAATCATTGGAAGTCTAATACAGTACAGACTTTAAATCATTGGAAGTCTAATACAGACTTTAAACAGTGGAAGTCTAATACAGACTTTAAATCATTGGAAGTCTAATACAGTGACTTTAAATCAAACTTTAAATCATTGGAAGTCTAATACAGTGCAAACTTTAAATCATTGGAAGTCTAATACAGTACAGACTTTAAATCATTGGAAGTCTAATACAGTACAGACTTTAAATCATTGGAAGTCTAATACAGTACAGACTTTAAATCATTGGAAGTCTAATACAGTACAGACTTTAAATCATTGGAAGTCTAATACAGTACAGACTTTAAATCATTGGAAGTCTAATACAGTACAGACTTTAAATCATTGGAAGTCTAATACAGTACAGACTTTAAATCATTGGAAGTCTAATACAGTACAGACTTTAAATCTGGAAGTCTAATACAGTAGACTTTAAATCATTGGAAGTCTAATACAGTACAGACTTTAAATCATTGGAAGTCTAATACAGTACAGACTTTAAATCATTGGAAGTCTAATACAGTACAGACTTTAAATCATTGGAAGTCTAATACAGTAAATCAGACTTTAAATCATTGGAAGTCTAATACAGTACAGACTTTAAATCATTGGAAGTCTAATACAGTACAGACTTTAAATCATTGGAAGTCTAATACAGTACAGACTTTAAATCATTGGAAGTCTAATACAGTACAGACTTTAAATCATTGGAAGTCTAATACAGTACAGACTTTAAATCATTGGAAGTCTAATACAGTACAGACTTTAAATCATTGGAAGTCTAATACAGTAGTCTAATAGACTTTAAATCATTGGAAGTCTAATACAGTACAGACTTTAAATCATTGGAAGTCTAATACAGTGCAAACTTTAAATCATTGGAAGTCTAATACAGTGCAAACTTTAAATCATTGGAAGTCTAATAGTCTAATACAGACTTTAAATCATTGGAAGTCTAATACAGTACAGACTTTAAATCAGAAGTCTAATACAGTACAGACTTTAAATCATTGGAAGTCTAATACAGTGCAAACTTTAAATCATTGGAAGTCTAATACAGTACAGACTTTAAATCATTGGAAGTCTAATACAGTACAGACTTTAAATCATTGGAAGTCTAATACAGTACAGACTTTAAATCATTGGAAGTCTAATACAGTACAGACTTTAAATCATTGGAAGTCTAATACAGTGCAAACTTTAAATCATTGGAAGTCTAATACAGTGCAAACTTTAAATCATTGGAAGTCTAATACAGTACAGACTTTAAATCATTGGAAGTCTAATACAGTACAGACTTTAAATCATTGGAAGTCTAATACAGTACAGACTTTAAATCATTGGAAGTCTAATACAGTACAGACTTTAAATCATTGGAAGTCTAATACAGTACAGACTTTAAATCATTGGAAGTCTAATACAGTACAGACTTTAAATCATTGGAAGTCTAATACAGTAACTTTAAATCATTGGAAGTCTAATACAGTACAGACTTTAAATCATTGGAAGTCTAATACAGTACAGACTTTAAATCATTGGAAGTCTAATACAGTACAGACTTTAAATCATTGGAAGTCTAATACAGTACAGACTTTAAATCATTGGAAGTCTAATACAGTACAGACTTTAAATCATTGGAAGTCTAATACAGTACAGACTTTAAATCATTGGAAGTCTAATACAGTACAGACTTTAAATCATTGGAAGTCTAATACAGTACAGACTTTAAATCATTGGAAGTCTAATACAGTACAGACTTTAAATCATTGGAAGTCTAATACAGTACAGACTTTAAGTCATGGGAAGTCTAATACAGTGCAAACTTTAAATCATGGGAAGTCTAATACAGTGCAAACTTTAAATCATTGGAAGTCTAATACAGTGCAAACTTTAAATCATTGGAAGTCTAATACAGTAGACTTTAAATCATTGGAAGTCTAATACAGTACAGACTTTAAATCATTGGAAGTCTAATACAGTACAGACTTTAAATCATTGGAAGTCTAATACAGTACAGACTTTAAATCATTGGAAGTCTAATACAGTACAGACTTTAAATCATTGGAAGTCTAATACAGTACAGACTTTAAATCATTGGAAGTCTAATACAGTACAGACTTTAAATCATTGGAAGTCTAATACAGTACAGACTTTAAATCATTGGAAGTCTAATACAGTACAGACTTTAAATCATTGGAAGTCTAATACAGTACAAACTTTAAATCATTGGAAGTCTAATACAGTGCAAACTTTAAATCATTGGAAGTCTAATACAGTGCAAACTTTAAATCATTGGAAGTCTAATACAGTACAGACTTTAAATCATTGGAAGTCTGATACAGTACAGACTTTAAATCATTGGAAGTCTAATACAGGACTTTAAATCATTGGAAGTCTAATACAGTACAGACTTTAAATCATTGGAAGTCTAATACAGTACAGACTTTAAATCATGGAAGTCTAATACAGTACAGACTTTAAATCATTGGAAGTCTAATACAGTACAGACTTTAAATCATTGGAAGTCTAATACAGTACAGACTTTAAATCATTGGAAGTCTAATACAGTGCAGACTTTAAATCATTGGAAGTCTAATACAGTGCAAACTTTAAATCATTGGAAGTCTAATACAGTACAGACTTTAAATCATTGGAACAGTACAGACTTTAAATCATTGGAAGTACAGACTTTAAATCATTGGAAGTCTAATACAGTACAAACTTTAAATCATTGGAAGTCTAATACAGTACAGACTTTAAATCATTGGAAGTCTAATACAGTACAGACTTTAAATCATTGGAAGTCTAATACAGTACAGACTTTAAATCATTGGAAGTCTAATACAGTACAGACTTTAAATCATTGGAAGTCTAATACAGTACAGACTTTAAATCATTGGAAGTCTAATACAGTACAGACTTTAAATCATTGGAAGTCTAATACAGTGCAAACTTTAAATCATTGGGAAGTCTAATACAGTGCAAACTTTAAATCATTGGAAGTCTAATACAGTGCAAACTTTAAATCATTGGAAGTCTAATACAGTGCATGGAAGTCTAATACAGTACAGACTTTAAATCATTGGAAGTCTAATACAGTACAGACTTTAAATCATTGGAAGGAAGTCTAATACAGTACAGACTTTAAATCATTGGAAGTCTAATACAGTACAGACTTTAAATCATTGGAAGTCTAATACAGTACAGACTTTAAATCATTGGAAGTCTAATACAGTACAGACTTTAAATCATTGGAAGTCTAATACAGTACAGACTTTAAATCATTGGAAGTCTAATACAGTACAGACTTTAAATCATTGGAAGTCTAATACAGTACAGACTTTAAATCATTGGAAGTCTAATACAGTACAGACTTTAAACAGACTTTAAATCATTGGAAGTCTAATACAGTACAGACTTTAAATCATTGGAAGTCTAATACAGTACAGAACTTTAAATAAATCATGGAAGTCTAATACAGTACAAACTTTAAATCATTGGAAGTCTAATACAGTACAAACTTTAAATCATTGGAAGTCTAACTTTAAATCATTGGAAGTCTAATACAGTACAGACTTTAAATCATTGGAAGTCTAATACAGTACAGACTTTAAATCATTGGAAGTCTAATACAGTACAGACTTTAAATCATTGGAAGTCTAATACAGTACAGACTTTAAATCATTGGAAGTCTAATACAGTACAAACTTTAAATCATTGGAAGTCTAATACAGTACAGACTTTAAATCATTGGAAGTCTAATACAGTACAGACTTTAAATCATTGGAAGTCTAATACAGTACAGACTTTAAATCATTGGAAGTCTAATACAGTACAGACTTTAAATCATTGGAAGTCTAATACAGTACAGACTTTAAATCATTGGAAGTCTAATACAGTACAGACTTTAAATCATTGGAAGTCTAATACAGTACAGACTTTAAATCATTGGAAGTCTAATACAGTACAGACTTTAAATCATTGGAAGTCTAATACAGTACAGACTTTAAATCATTGGAAGTCTAACTTTAAATCATTGGAAGTCTAATACAGTACAAACTTTAAATCATTGGAAGTCTAATACAGTACAGACTTTAAATCATTGGAAGTCTAATACAGTACAGACTTTAAATCATTGGAAGTCTAATACAGTACAGACTTTAAATCATTGGAAGTCTAATACAGTACAGACTTTAAATCATTGGAAGTCTAATACAGTACAGACTTTAAATCATTGGAAGTCTAATACAGTACAGACTTTAAATCATTGGAAGTCTAATACAGTACAGACTTTAAATCATTGGAAGTCTAATCTAACTTTAAATCAGTACAGACTTTAAATCATTGGAAGTCTAATACAGTACAGACTTTAAATCATTGGAAGTCTAATACAGTACAGACTTTAAATCATGGGAAGTCTAATACAGTGCAAACTTTAAATCATTGGAAGTCTAATACAGTGCAAACTTTAAATCATAGGAAGTCTAATACAGTGCAAACTTTAAATCATTGGAAGTCTAATACAGTACAGACTTTAAATCATTGGAAGTCTGATACAGTACAGACTTTAAATCATTGGAAGTCTAATACAGTACAGACTTTAAATCATTGGAAGTCTAATACAGTACAGACTTTAAATCATTAGAAGTCTAATACAGTACAGACTTTAAATCATTGGAAGTCTAATACAGTACAGACTTTAAATCATTGGAAGTCTAATACAGTACAGACTTTAAATCATTGGAAGTCTAATACAGTACAGACTTTAAATCATTGGAAGTCTAATACAGTACAGACTTTAAACAGACTTTAAATCATGGGAAGTCTAATACAGTGCAAACTTTAAATCATTGGAAGTCTAATACAGTACAAACTTTAAATCATTGGAAGTCTAATACAGTACAGACTTTAAATCATTGGAAGTCTAATACAGTAACTTTAAATCAGTACAGACTTTAAATCATTGGAAGTCTAATACAGTACAGACTTTAAATCATTGGAAGTCTAATACAGTACAGACTTTAAATCATTGGAAGTCTAATACAGTACAGACTTTAAATCATTGGAAGTCTAATACAGTACAGACTTTAAATCATTGGAAGTCTAATACAGTGCAAACTTTAAATCATTGGAAGTCTAATACAGTGCAAACTTTAAATCATTGGAAGTCTAATACAGTACAGACTTTAAATCATTGGAATACAGTACTTTAAATCATTGGAAGTCTAATAAGTCTTGGAAGTCTAATACAGTACAGACTTTAAATCATTGGAAGTCTAATACAGTACAAACTTTAAATCATTGGAAGTCTAATACAGTACAAACTTTAAATCATTGGAAGTCTAATACAGTGCAGACTTTAAATCATTGGAAGTCTAATACAGTACAGACTTTAAATCATTGGAAGTCTAATACAGTACAGACTTTAAATCATTGGAAGTCTAATACAGTACAGACTTTAAATCATGGAAGTCTAATACAGTACAGACTTTAAATCATTGGAAGTCTAATACAGTGCAAACTTTAAATCATTGGAAGTCTAATACAGTACAGACTTTAAATCATTGGAAGTCTAATACAGTACAGACTTTAAATCATTGGAAGTCTAATACAGTACAGACTTTAAATCATTGGAAGTCTAATACAGTACAGACTTTAAATCATTGGAAGTCTAATACAGTACAGACTTTAAATCATTGGACAGTCTAATACAGTACAGACTTTAAATCATTGGAAGTCTAATACAGTACAGACTTTAAATCATTGGAAGTCTAATACAGTACAGACTTTAAATCATTGGAAGTCTAATACAGTACAGACTTTAAATCATTGGAAGTCTAATACAGTACAGACTTTAAATCATTGGAAGTCTAATACAGTACAGACTTTAAATCATTGGAAGTCTAATACAGTACAGACTTTAAATCATTGGAAGTCTAATACAGTACAGACTTTAAATCATTGGAAGTCTAATACAGTACAGACTTTAAATCATTGGAAGTCTAATACAGTACAGACTTTAAATCATTGGAAGTCTAATACAGTACAGACTTTAAATCATTGGAAGTCTAATACAGTACAGACTTTAAATCATTGGAAGTCTAATACAGTACAGACTTTAAATCATGGGAAGTCTAATACAGTGCAAACTTTAAATCATTGGAAGTCTAATACAGTAATACAAACTTTAAATCATTGGAAGTCTAATACAGTACAGACTTTAAATCATTGGAAGTCTAATACAGTACAGACTTTAAATCATTGGAAGTCTAATACAGTACAGACTTTAAATCATTGGAAGTCTAATACAGTACAGACTTTAAATCATTGGAAGTACTAATACAGTACAGACTTTAAATCATTGGAAGTCTAATACAGTACAGACTTTAAATCATTGGAAGTCTAATACAGTACAGACTTTAAATCATTGGAAGTCTAATACAGTACAGACTTTAAATCATCTGGAAGTCTTTAAATACAGTACAGACTTTAAATCATTGGAAGTCTAACTTTAAATCATTGGAAGTCTAATACAAACAGACTTTAAATCATTGGAAGTCTAATACAGTACAGACTTTAAATCATTGGAAGTCTACAGTACAGACTTTACAGTACAGACTTTAAATCATTGGAAGTCTAATACAGTACAGACTTTAAATCATTGGAAGTCTAATACAGTACAGACTTTAAATCATTGGAAGTCTAATACAGTACAGACTTTAAATCATTGGAAGGAAGTCTAATACAGTACAGACTTTAAATCATTGGAAGTCTAATACAGTACAGACTTTAAATCATTGGAAGTCTAATACAGTACAGACTTTAAATCATTGAAAGTCTAACGCAGTACAAACTTTAAATCATTGGAAGTCTAATACAGTACAGACTTTAAATCATTGGAAGTCTAATACAGTACAGACTTTAAATCATTGGAAGTCTAATACAGTACAGACTTTATATCATTGGAAGTCTAATACAGTGCAAACTTTAAATCATTGGAAGTCTAATACAGTGCAAACTTTAAATCATTGGAAGTCTAATACAGTACAGACTTTAAATCATTGGAAGTCTGATACAGTACAGACTTTAAATCATTGGAAGTCTAATACAGTACAGACTTTAAATCATTGGAAGTCTAATACAGTACAGACTTTAAATCATTGGAAGTCTAATACAGTACAGACTTTAAATCATTGGAAGTCTAATACAGTACAAACTTTAAATCATTGGAAGTCTAATACAGTGCAAACTTTAAATCATTGGAAGTCTAATACAGTGCAAACTTTAAATCATTGGAAGTCTAATACAGTACAAACTTTAAATCATTGGAAGTCTAATACAGTACAGACTTTAAATCATTGGAAGTCTAATACAGTACAGACTTTAAATCATTGGAAGTCTAATACAGTACAGACTTTAAATCATTGGAAGTCTAATACAGTACAGACTTTAAATCATTGGAAGTCTAATACAGTACAGACTTTAAATCATGGAAGTCTAATACAGTACAGACTTTAAATCATTGGAAGTCTAATACAGTACAGACTTTAAATCATTGACTTTAAAGTCAGACTTTAAGTCTAATACAGTACAGACTTTAAATCATTGGAAGTCTAATACAGTGCAAACTTTAAATCATTGGAAGTCTAACTTTAAATCATTGGAAGTGTCTAATACAGACTTTAAATCAGACTTTAAATCATTGGAAGTCTAATACAGTACAGACTTTAAATCATTGGAAGTCTAATACAGTACAGACTTTAAATCATTGGAAGTCTAATACAGTACAGACTTTAAATCATTGGAAGTCTAATACAGTACAGACTTTAAATCATTGGAAGTCTAATACAGTACAGACTTTAAATCATTGGAAGTCTAATACAGTACAGACTTTAAATCATTGGAAGTAATACAGTACAGACTTTAAATCATGGAACATACAGTACAGACTTTAAATCATTGGAAGTCTAATACAGTACAGACTTTAAATCATTGGAAGTCTAATACAGTACAGACTTAAATCAAATCATACAGACTTTAAATCATTGGAAGTCTAATACAGTACAGACTTTAAATCATTGGAAGTCTAATACAGTGGAAGTCTAATACAGTGCAAACTTTAAATCATTGGAAGTCTAATACAGTACAGACTTTAAATCATTGGAAGTCTACAGATAAACAGTACAGACTTTAAATCATTGGAAGTCTAATACAGTACAGACTTTAAATCATTGGAAGTCTAATACAGTACAGACTTTAAATCATTGGAAGTCTAATACAGTACAGACTTTAAATCATTGGAAGTCTAATACAGTACAGACTTTAAATCATTGGAAGTCTAATACAGTACAGACTTTAAATCATTGGAAGTCTAATACAGTACAGACTTTAAATCATTGGAAGTCTAATACAGTACAGACTTTAAATCATTGGAAGTCTAATACAGTACAGACTTTAAATCATTGGAAGTCTAATACAGTACAGACTTTAAATCATTGGAAGTCTAATACAGTACAGACTTTAAATCATTGGAAGTCTAATACAGTACAGACTTTTCAAATCATACAGTGGAAGTCTAATACAGTACAGACTTTAAATCATTGGAAGTCTAATACAGTGCAAACTTTAAATCATGGGAAGTCTAATACAGTGCAAACTTTAAATCATTGGAAGAAGTCAGACTTTAAATCATTGGAAGTCTGATACAGTACAGACTTTAAATCATGGGAAGTCTAATACAGTGCAAACTTTAAATCATGGGAAGTCTAAGTCTAATACAGTGCAAACTTTAAATCATTGGAAGTCTAATACAGTCTAATACAAGACTTTAAATCATTGGAAGTCTAATACAGCAAACTTTAAATCATTGGAAGTCTGATACAGTACAGACTTTAAATCATTGGAAGTCTAATACAGTACAGACTTTAAATCATTGGAAGTCTAATACAGTACAAACTTTAAATCATTGGAAGTCTAATACAGTGCAAGACTTTAAATCATGGGAAGTCTAATACAGTACAGACTTTAAATCATTGGAAGTCTAATACAGTACAGACTTTAAATCATTGGAAGTCTAATACAGTACAGACTTTAAATCATTGGAAGTCTAATACAGTACAGACTTTAAATCATTGGAAGTCTGGAAGATACAGTACAGACTTTAAATCATTGGAAGTCTAATACAGTACAGACTTTAAATCATTGGAAGTCTAATACAGTACAGACTTTAAATCATGGGAAGTCTAATACAGTACAGACTTTAAATCATTGGAAGTCTAATACAGTACAGACTTTAAATCATTGGAAGTCTAATACAGTACAGACTTTAAATCATTGGAAGTCTAATACAGTACAGACTTTAAATCATTGGAAGTCTAATACAGTACAGACTTTAAATCATTGGAAGTCTAACTTTAAATCATTGGAAGTCTAACAGTACAGACTTTAAATCATTGGAAGTCTAATACAGTACAGACTTTAAATCATTGGAAGTCTAATACAGTACAGACTTTAAATCATGGAAGTCTAATACAGTGCAAACTTTAAATCATTGGAAGTCTAATACAGTGCAAACTTTAAATCATTGGAAGTCTAATACAGCAAACTTTAAATCATTGGAAGTCTAATACAGTACAGACTTTAAATCATTGGAAGTCTAATACAGTACAGACTTTAAATCATTGGAAGTCTACATACAGTACAGACTTTAAATCATTGGAAGTCTAATACAGTACAGACTTTAAATCATTGGAAGTCTAATACAGTACAAACTTTAAATCATTGGAAGTCTAATACAGTACAGACTTTAAATCATTGGAAAATACAGTACAGACTTTAAATCATTGGAAGTCTAATACAGTAACTTTAAATCATTGGAAGTCTAATACAGTACAGACTTTAAATCATTGGAAGTCTAATACAGTACAGACTTTAAATCATTGGAAGTCTAATACAGTACAAACTTTAAATCATTGGAAGTCTAATACAGTGGAAGTCTAAAACTTTAAATCATTGGAAGTCTAATACAGTACAGACTTTAAATCATTGGAAGTCTAATACAGTACAGACTTTAAATCATTGGAAGTCTAATACAGTGTAGACTTTAAATCATTGGAAGTCTAATACAGTACAGACTTTAAATCATTGGAAGTCTAATACAGTACAGACTTTAAATCATGGGAAGTCTAATACAGTACAGACTTTAAATCATTGGAAGTCTAATACAGTACAGACTTTAAATCATTGGAAGTCTAATACAGTGCAAACTTTAAATCATTGGAAGTCTAATACAGTGCAAACTTTAAATCATGGGAAGTCTAATACAGTACAGACTTTAAATCATTGGAAGTCTAATACAGTGACTTTATCAGTACAGACTTTAAATCATTGGAAGTCTAATACAGTACAAACTTTAAATCATTGGAAGTCTAATACAGTACAGACTTTAAATCATTGGAAGTCTAATACAGTACAGACTTTAAATCATTGGAAGTCTGATACAGTACAGACTTTAAATCATTGGAAGTCTAATACAGTACAGACTTTAAATCATTGGAAGTCTAATACAGTACAGACTTTAAATCATTGGAAGTCTAATACAGTACAGACTTTAAATCATTGGAAGTCTAATACAGTACAAACTTTAAATCATTGGAAGTCTAAGTCTAATACAGTGCAAACTTTAAATCATTGGAAGTCTAATACAGTACAAACTTTAAATCATTGGAAGTCTAATACAGACTTTAAATCATTGGAAGTCTAATACAGTACAGACTTTAAATCATTGGAAGTCTAATACAGTACAGACTTTAAATCATTGGAAGTCTAATACAGTACAGACTTTAAATCATTTACAGACTTTAAATCAGTACAGACTTTAAATCATTGGAAGTCTAATACAGTACAGACTTTAAATCATTGGAAGTCTAATACAGTACAGACTTTAAATCATTGGAAGTCTAATACAGTACAGACTTTAAATCATTGGAAGTCTAATACAGTACAGACTTTAAATCATTGGAAGTCTAATACAGTACAGACTTTAAATCATGGGAAGTCTAATACAGTAGAGACTTTAAATCATGGGAAGTCTAATACAGTACAGACTTTAAATCATTAGAAGTCTAATACAGTACAGACTTTATATCATTGGAAGTCTAATACAGTGCAAACTTTAAATCATTGGAAGTCTAATACAGTACAAACTTTAAATCATTGACTTTAAATCATCTAATACACTACAGACTTTAAATCATTGAAGTCTAATACAGTACAGACTTTAAATCATTGGAAGTCTAATACAGTGCAAACTTTAAATCATTGGAAGTCTAATACAGTACAGACTTTAAATCATTGGAAGTCTAATACAGTACAGACTTTAAATCATTGGAAGTCTAATACAGTACAGACTTTAAATCATTGGAAGTCTAATACAGTACAGACTTTAAATCATTGGAAGTCTGATACAGTACAGACTTTAAATCATTGGAAGTCTAATACAGTACAGACTTTAAATCATTGGAAGTCTAATACAGTGCAAACTTTAAATCATTGGAAGTCTAATACAGTACAGACTTTAAATCATTGGAAGTCTAATACAGTACAGACTTTAAATCATTGGAAGTCTAATACAGTGCAAACTTTAAATCATTGGAAGTCTAATACAGTGCAAACTTTAAATCATTGGAAGTCTAATACAGTGCAAACTTTAAATCATTGGAAGTCTAATACAGTACAGACTTTAAATCATTGGAAGTCTGATACAGTACAGACTTTAAATCATTGGAAGTCTAAGTCTAATACAGTACAGACTTTAAATCATTGGAAGTCTAATACAGTACAGACTTTAAATCATTGGAAGTCTAATACAGTACAGACTTTAAATCATTGGAAGTCTAATACAGTACAGACTTTAAATCATTGGAAGTCTAATACAGTACAGACTTTAAATCATTGGAAGTCTAATACAGTACAAACTTTAAATCATTGGAAGTCTAATACAGTACAGACTTTAAATCATTGGAAGTCTAATACAGTACAGACTTTAAATCATTGGAAGTCTAATACAGTACAGACTTTAAATCATTGGAAGTCTAATACAGTACAGACTTTAAATCATTGGAAGTCTAATACAGTACAGACTTTAAATCATTGGAAGTCTAATACAGTACAGACTTTAAATCATTGGAAGTCTAATACAGTACAGACTTTAAATCATTGGAAGTCTAATACAGTGCAAACTTTAAATCATTGGAAGTCTAATACAGTGCAAACTTTAAATCATTGGAAGTCTAATACAGTACAGACTTTAAATCATTGGAAGTCTAATACAGTACAGACTTTAAATCATTGGAAGTCTAATACAGTACAGACTTTAAATCATTGGAAGTCTAATACAGTACAGACTTTAAATCATTGGAAGTCTAATACAGTACAGACTTTAAATCATTGGAAGTCTAATACAGTACAAACTTTAAATCATTGGAAGTCTAATACAGTACAGACTTTAAATCATTGGAAGTCTAATACAGTACAGACTTTAAATCATTGGAAGTCTATACAGTACAGACTTTAAATCATTGGAAGTCTAATACAGTACAGACTTTAAATCATTGGAAGTCTAATACAGTACAGACTTTAAATCATTGGAAGTCTAATACAGTACAGACTTTAAATCATTGGAAGTCTAATACAGTACAGACTTTAAATCATTGGAAGTCTAATACAGTACAGACTTTAAATCATTGGAAGTCTAATACAGTACAGACTTTAAATCATTGGAAGTCTAATACAGTACAAACTTTAAATCATGGGAAGTCTAATACAGTGCAAACTTTAAATCATTGGAAGTCTAATACAGTACAAACTTTAAATCATTGAAGAAGACTTTAAATCTGGAAATACAGTACAGACTTTAAATCATTGGAAGTCTAATACAGTACAGACTTTAAATCATTGGAAGTCTAATACAGTACAGACTTTAAATCATTGGAAGTCTAATACAGTACAGACTTTAAATCATTGGAAGTCTAATACAGTACAGACTTTAAATCATTGGAAGTCTAATACAGAAGTCTAATACAGTACAGACTTTAAATCATTGGAAGTCTAATACAGTACAGACTTTAAATCATTGGAAGTCTAATACAGTACAGACTTTAAATCATTGGAAGTCTAATACAGTACAGACTTTAAATCATTGGAAGTCTAATACAGTACAGACTTTAAATCATTGGAAGTCTAATACAGTACAGACTTTAAATCATTGGAAGTCTAATACAGTACAGACTTTAAATCATTGGAAGTCTAATACAGTACAGACTTTAAATCATTGGAAGTCTAATACAGTACAGACTTTAAATCATTGGAAGTCTAATATCTAACTTTAAATCATTGGAAGTCTAATACAGTACAGACTTTAAATCATTGGAAGTCTAATACAGTACAGACTTTAAATCATTGGAAGTCTAATAACTTTAAATCATTGGACAGTCTGATACAGTGCAGACTTTAAATCATTGGAAGTCTAATACAGTACAGACTTTAAATCATTGGAAGTCTAATACAGTACAGACTTTAAATCATTGGAAGTCTAATACAGTACAGACTTTAAATCATTGGAAGTCTAATACAGTACAGACTTTAAATCATTGGAAGTCTAATACAGTACAGACTTTAAATCATTGGAAGTCTAATACAGTACAGACTTTAAATCATTGGAAGTCTAATACAGTACAGACTTTAAATCATTGGAAGTCTAATACAGTACAGACTTTAAATCATTGGAAGTCTAATACAGTACAGACTTTAAATCATTACAGGAAGTCTAATACAGTACAGACTTTAAATCATTGGAAGTCTAATACAGTACAGACTTTAAATCATTGGAAGTCTAATACAGTACAGACTTTAAATCATTGGAAGTCTAATACAGTACAGACTTTAAATCATTGGAAGTCTAATACAGTACAGACTTTAAATCATTGGAAGTCTAATACAGTACAGACTTTAAATCATTGGAAGTCTAATACAGTACAGACTTTAAATCATTGGAAGTCTAATACAGTACAACTTTAAATCATTGGAAGTCTAATACAGTACAAACTTTAAATCATTGGAAGTCTAATACAGTACAGACTTTAAATCATTGGAAGTCTAATACAGTACAGACTTTAAATCATTGGAAGTCTAATACAGTACAGACTTTAAATCATTGGAAGTCTAATACAGTACAGACTTTAAATCATTGGAAGTCTAATACAGTACAGACTTTAAATCATTGGAAGTCTAATACAGTACAGACTTTAAATCATTGGAAGTCTAATACAGTACAGACTTTAAATCATTGGAAGTCTGATACAGTACAGACTTTAAATCATTGGGGCACCTAAAGTCTCACCAGGGACACACCGTTATTGTTTAATTATTTCTCTACTCGTCCAGATAATGACTGCTATTGTTGGTAAAAACTGTAACAAATGTTTGTTCGATTTTTGTGCATGTAACTAATGTAGTGTATATTGTGTATTGTAATTAATGTAGTGTATATTGTGTGGGGTAACTAATGTGGTTATTGTGTGGGGTAACTAATGTGGTTATATTGTGTAGTGTAACTAATGCGGTGTGTATTGTAACTAATGTAGTGTGTAGTGTAACTAATATAGTGTGCATTGTGTGGGGTAACTAATGTAGTGTGTAATTTGTGGGGTAACTAATGTAGTGTGCATTGTGTGGAGTAACTAATGTAGTGTGTATTGTGTGGGGTAACTAATATAGTGAGTATTGTGTTGGGTAACTAATGTAGTGTGTATTGTGTGGAGTAACTAATGTAGTGAGAATTGTGTGTTGTAACTGATGTAGTGTGTATTGTATGGGGTAACTAATGTAGTGTGCATTGTGTGGAGTAACTAATGTAGTGAGTATTGTGTAAGGTAACTAATGTAGTGTGTATTGTGTGAAGTAACTAATATAGTGAGTATTGTGTGGGGTAACTAATGTAGTGTGTATTGTGTGTGGTAACTAATGTAGTGTGAATTGTGTGGAGTAACTAATATAGTGTGTATTGTGTGGGGTAACTAATGTAGTGTGTGGATTGTGTGGCGTAACTAATGTATGGTGCATTGTGTGGGGTAACTAATGTAGTGTCCATTGTGTGGAGTTACTAATGTAGTGTGTATTGTGTGGGGTAACTAATGTATTGTGTATTGTGTGGCGTAACTAATGTAGTGAGTATTGTGTGGGGTAACTGATGTAGTGTGTATTGTATGGGGTAACTAATGTAGTGTGTATTGTGTGAAGTAACTAATGTAGTGTGCATTGTGTGGAGTAACTAATGTAGTGTGCATTGTGTGGAGTAATTAATGTAGTGAGTATTGTGTGGGGTAACTGATGTAGTGTGTATTATATAGTTAATCTAGTGCTATGTGCCTTTGTATGTAGTGCGGTATATCTAATATGGTGTAGTTAGTATAATGTATTTAATATGGTGTGGCTAGTATGGATATCTAGTATGGTGTAGCTAGTGTGGTGTAGTTAATATGGGTATCTAGTATGGTTCACCCAGTATGGTGTATCTAGTGTGTTGAAACTAGTGTGGTGTATCTACTATGGTCTATCTGGTATGGTGTATCTAGTATGGTATACCTAGTACGGTGTATCTAGTATGATACACCCAGTATGGTGTATCTAGTATGGTATACCCAGTAAGGTGAATCCACTATGGTCTATCTGGTATGGTGTATCTAGTATGGTATACCCAGTACGGTTTATCTCGTATGGTATACCCAGTATGGTGTATCTACTTTGGTCTATCTGGTATGGTGAATCTAGTATGGTATACCCAGTACGGTGTATCTAGTATGGTATACCCGATATGGTGTACCTAGTGTGTTGTATCTAGTATGGTATACCCAGTAAGGTGTATCTACTATGGTCTATCTGGTATGGTGTATCTAGTATGGTATACCCAGTACGGTTTATCTCGTATCGTATACCCAGTATGGTGTATCTACTTTGGTCTATCTGGTATGGTGTATCTAGTATGGTATACCCAGTACGGTGTATCTAGTATGGTATACCCGATATGGTGTACCTAGTGTGTTGTATCTAGTATGGTATACCCAGTACGGTGTATCTAGTATGGTCTATCTGGTATGGTGTACCTAGTATGGTATACCCAGTACGGTGTATCTAGTATGGTATACCCAATACGGTGTATCTAGTATGGTATACCCAGTATGGTGTATCTAGAATGGTATACCCAGTATGGTGTACCTAGTGTTTTGAAGCTAGTGTGGTGTATCTTGTATTTTGTGTTTAGTTTGTGGTTTGTTGTATCTAGTTTGATATATGTGTTATGGTGTAGCCAGGATACTGTAATTATTTTCACCATGTAAAACAAAAACTCAGGAAGTAACAACGATAAATGTATCACATCATTTCTTTAAAAACTAAATAAATAACATTTGATTCGCATGACGAAAAGTACGTTGTGAAGAAGAAAGCCTGCTAATAATAACATTGAAATTCTGAACTGGTCTCCAGTACAGTTCTTTAATAATAAACTTATCCTGGCTATCCAGTACAATTCCTTAATGTTAAACTTATCCTAACTATTCAGTACAGTTCCTTAATGTTAAACTTATCCTGGCTATCCAGTACAGTTCCTTAATGTTAAACTTATCCTGGCTATCCAGTACAGTTCCTTAATATTAACCTTACCCTAACTATCCAGTACAGTTCCTTAATGTTAAACTTATCCTGGCTATCCAGTACAGTTCCTTAATGTTAAACTTATCCTGGCTATCCAGTACAGTTCCTTAATATTAAACTTATCCTAACTATCCAGTACAGTTCCTTAATGTTAAACTTATCCTGGCTATCCAGTACAGTTCCTTAATGTTAAACTTATCCTGGCTATCCAGTACAGTTCCTTAATGTTAAACTTATCCTGGCTATCCAGTACAGTTCCTTAATCTAAACTTACAGTAGAGACTTTAAATCATGAGAAATCTAATACACTACAGTCTTTAAATCATTGGACGTCTAATACACTACAGAATTTAAATCACTGGAAGTCTAATACAGTGCAAACTTTAAATCATTGGAAGTCTAATACAGTACAGACTTTAAATCATTGGAAGTCTAATACACTATAGACTTTAAATCATTGGAACTCTAATACAGTATAGACTTTAAATCATTGGAAGTCTGATACAGTGTAGACTTTAAATCATTGGAAGTCTGATACAGTACAGACTTTAAATCATTGGAAGTCTAACGCAGTACAGACTTTAAATCATTGGAACTCTCATACAGTACAGACGTTAAATCATTGGAAGTTTGATATAGTACAGACTTTAAATCATTGGAAGTCTAATACACTACAGACTTTAAATCATTGAAGTCTAATACAGTACAGACTTTAAATCATGGGAAGCCTAATACAGTACAGACTTTAAATCATTAGAAGTCTAATACAGTACAGACTTTAAATCATTGGAAGTCTAATACAGTACAGACTTTAAATCATGGGAAGTCTAATACAGTACAGACTTTAAATCATTAGAAGTCTAATACAGTGCAGACTTTAAATCATTGGAAGTCTAATACAGTGCTAACTTTAAATTATTGGAAGTTTGTTACAGTGTAGACTTTAAATCATTGGAAGTCTAATACAGTACAGACTTTAAATCATTGGAAGTCTGATACAGTGTAGACTTTAAATCATTGGAAGTCTAACACAGCACAGACTTTGTGTCATGGAAAGCCTAATACAGTACAGACTTTAAATCATTAGAAGTCTAATACAGTACAGACTTTAAATCATTGGAAGTCTAATACAGCACAGACTTTAAATCATGTGAAGTCTAATACAGTGCAAACTTTAAATCATGGGAAGTCTAACACAGTGCAAATTTAAATCATGGGAAGTCTAATACAGTATAAACTTTAAATCATTGGAAGTCTAATACAGTACAGACTTTAAATCATTGGAAGTCTGATACAGTGTAGACTTTAAATCATTGGAAGTCTGATACAGTACAGACTTTAAATCATTGGAAGTCTAACGCAGTACAGACTTTAAATCATTGGAAGTCTAATACAGTACAGACTTTAAATCATTGGAAGCCTTATACAGTACAGACTTTAAATCATTGGAAGTCTAATACAGTACAGACTTTAAATCATTGGAAGTCTAATACAGTACAGACTTTAAATCATTGGAAGTCTAATACAGTACAGACTTTAAATCATTGGAAGTCTATAACAGACTTTAAATCATTGGAAGTCTAATACAGTACAGACTTTAAATCATTGAAGTCTAATACAGTACAGACTTTAAATCATTGGAAGTCTAATACAGTACAGACTTTAAATCATGGGAAGTCTAATACAGTACAGACTTTAAATCATTGGAAGTCTGATACAGTACAGACTTTAAATCATTGGAAGTCTAACGCAGTACAGACTTTAAATCATTGGAAGTCTAATACAGTACAGACTTTAAATCATGGGAAGTCTAATACAGTACAGACTTTAAATCATGGGAAGCCTAATACAGTACAGACTTTAAATCATTAGAAGTCTAATACAGTACAGACTTTAAATCATTGGAAGTCTGATACAGTGCAAAGTTTAAATCATTGGAAGTCTAATACAGTACAAACTTTAAATCATTGGAAGTCTAATACACTACACACTTTAAATCATTGGAAGTCTTATACAGTACATACTTTATATCACTGGAAGTCTAATACAGTACAGACTTTAAATCATTGAAAGTCTAATACAGTAGATACTTTAATAAATCATTGGAAGTTTGATAAGTACAGACTTTAAATCATTGGAAGTTTGATACTGTACGGACTTTAAATCATTGGTTTTGATGTGGTGAACAATTCAGCAGCCTTGTGAATAAATTCATTCCTAGAATTTTTATACTTCTTTTTTGTGTTTCAGTGACGTATGTGCGAATGAAGGTAAGTGATTCATATGTTAAATCATATGTAACAGAACTAAACTATTCTGATCTTTTATGCTGGTCAGCAGCTTCATGTGTCATGAAAAGTGTCCAACTGAAATGTCATTATATTTCCTTCTAAAAACTGTAGAGGGCCAGTAAAGAAGATGTGAGTAAAACTATTGTTGGTGTTAGTTTCACATAAAATAACGATCAGATAGAACAAACAAACAATTTCAGTTTGTAACGGAGATTGTGAGAGTAAACAATACCAAAGGTAATGGTACACAATGTGTGTATCCTAAAGTATTACTACGAATACTATACTTTAAGGAGATATTGCAGTTCTTAGGACACGTAAAGTCTCACCAGGGAAACACCGTTATTGTTTAATTATTTCTCTACTCGTCCAGATAATGACTGCTATTGTTGGTAAAAACTGTAACAAATGTTTGTTCGATTTTTGTGCATGTAACTAATGTAGTGTATATTGTGTATTGTAATTAATGTAGTGTATATTGTGTGGGGTAACTAATGTACTGTGTATTGTGTGGGGTAACTAATGTGGTTATATTGTGTAGTGTAACTAATGCGGTGTGCATTGTAACTAATGTAGTGTGTAGTGTAACTAATATAGTGTGCATTGTGTGGGGTAACTAATGTAGTGTGTAATTTGTGGGGTAACTAATGTAGTGGGCATTGTGTGAAGTAACTAATACAGTGTGTATTATGTGGGGTAACTAATGTAGTGTGTGGATTGTGTGGCGTAACTAATGTATGGTGCATTGTGTCGGGTAACTAATGTAGTGTCCATTGTGTGGAGTAACTAATGTAGTGTGTATTGTGTGGGGTAACTAATATAGTGAGTATTGTGTCGGGTAACTAATGTAGTGTGTATTGTGTGGAGTAACTAATGTAGTGAGTATTGTGTGGGGTAACTGATGTAGTGTGTATTGTATGGGGTAACTAATGTAGTGTGTGGATTGTGTGGCGTAACTAATGTATGGTGCATTGTGTGGGGTAACTAATGTAGTGTCCATTGTGTGGAGTAACTAATGTAGTGTGTATTGTGTGGGGTAACTAATGTATTGTGTATTGTGTGGATAACTAATGTAGTGAGTATTGTGTGGGGTAACTGATGTAGTGTGTATTGTATGGGGTAACTAATGTAGTGTGTATTGTGTGAAGTAACTAATGTAGTGTATTGTGTGGAGTAACTAATGTAGTGTGCATTGTGTGGAGTAACTAATGTAGTGAGTATTGTGTGGGGTAACTGATGTAGTGTGTATTATATAGTGTATCTAGTGCTATGTGCCTTTGTATCTAGTGCGGTATATCTAATATGGTGTAGTTAGTATAATGTATTTAATATGGTGTGGCTAGTATGGATATCTAGTATGGTGTAGCTAGTGTGGTGTAGTTAATATGGGTATCTCGTATGGTTCACCCAGTATGGTGTATCTAGTGTGTTGAAACTAGTGTGGTGTATCTACTATGGTCTATCTGGTATGGTGTATCTAGTATGGTATACCTAGTACGGTGTATCTAGTATGGTACACCCAGTATGGTGTATCTAGTATGGTATACCCAGTAAGGTGTATCTACTATGGTCTATCTGGTATGGTGTATCTAGTATGGTATACCCAGTACGGTTTATCTCGTATGGTATACCCAGTATGGTGTATCTACTTTGGTCTATCTGGTATGGTGTATCTAGTATGGTATACCCAGTACGGTGTATCTAGTATGGTATACCCGATATGGTATACCCAGTACGGTGTATCTAGTATGGTATACCCAGTACGGTGTATCTAGTATGGTATACCCAGTATGGTGTATTTAGAATGGTATACCCAGTATGGTGTACCTAGTGTTTTGAAGCTAGTGTGGTGTATCTTGTATTTTGTGTTTAGTTTGTGGTTTGTTGTATCTAGTTTGATATATGTGTTACGGTGTAGCCAGGATACTGTAATTATTTTCACCATGTAAAACAAAAACTCAGGAAGTAACAACGATAAATGTATCACATCATAACTGTCATAACAAATAATTTCAATTATTTCTTTAAAAACTAAATAAATAACATTTGATTCGCATGACGAAAAGTACGTTGTGAAGAAAAAATCCTGCTAATAATAACATTGAAATTCTGAACTGGTCACCAGTACAGTTCCTTAATGTTAAACTTATCCTGGCTATCCAGTACAGTTCATTAATGTTAAACTTATCCTGGCTATCCAGTACAGTTCCTTAATGTTAAATTTATCCTAACTATTCAGTACAGTTCCTTAATGTTAAACTTATCCTGGCTATCCAGTACAGTTCCTTAATGTTAAACTTATCCTGGCTATCCAGTACAGTTCCTTAATATTAACCTTACCCTAACTATCCAGTACATTTCCTTAATGTTAAACTTATCCTGGCTATCCATTACAGTTTTTAATGTTAAACTTATCCTGGCTATCCAGTACAGTTCCTTAATATTAACCTTATCTTAACTATCCAGTACAGTTCCTTAATGTTAAACTTATCCTGGCTATCCAGTACAGTTCCTAAATGCTAAACTTATCCTGGCTATCCAGTACAGTTCCTTAATATTAACCTTACCCTAACTATCCAGTACAGTTCCTTAATGTTAAACTTATCCTGGCTATCCAGTACAGTTCCTTAATGTTAAACTTATCCAGGCTATCCAGTACAGTTCCTTAATATTAAACTTATCCTAACTATCCAGTACAGTTCCTTAATGTTAAACTTATCCTGGCTATCCAGTACAGTTCCTTAATGTTAAACTTATCCTGGCTATCCAGTACAGTTCCTTAATCTAAACTTACAGTAGAGACTTTAAATCATGAGAAATCTAATTCACTACAGTCTTTAAATCATTGGACGTCTAATACACTACAGAATTTAAATCACTGGAAGTCTAATACAGTGCAAACTTTAAATCATTGGAAGTCTAATACAGTACAGACTTTAAATCATTGGAAGTCTAATACAGTATAGACTTTAAATCATTGGAAGTCTGATACAGTGTAGACTTTAAATCATTGGAAGTCTGATACAGTACAGACTTTAAATCATTGGAAGTCTAACGCAGTACAGACTTTAAATCATTGGAACTCTCATACAGTACAGACGTTAAATCATTGGAAGTTTGATATAGTACAGGCTTTAAATCATTGGAAGTCTAATACACTACAGACTTTAAATCATTGAAGTCTAATACAGTACAGACTTTAAATCATGGGAAGCCTAATACAGTACAGACTTTAAATCATTAGAAGTCTAATACAGTACAGACTTTAAATCATTGGAAGTCTAACACAGTACAGACTTTAAATCATGGGAAGCCTAATACAGTACAGACTTTAAATCATTAGAAGTCTAATACAGTGCAGATTTTAAATCATTGGAAGTCTAATACAGTGCTAAATTTAAATTATTGGAAGTTTGTTACAGTGTAGACTTTAAATCATTGGAAGTCTAATACAGTACAGACTTTAAATCATTGGAAGTCTAACACAGCACAGACTTTGTGTCATGGGAAGCCTAATACAGTACAGACTTTAAATCATTAGAAGTCTAATAGAGTACAGACTTTAAATCATTGGAAGTCTAATACAGCACAGACTTTAAATCATGTGAAGTCTAATACAGTGCAAACTTTAAATAATGGGAAGTCTAACACAGTGCAAACTTTAAATCATGGGAAGTTTAATACACTATAAACTTTAAATCATTGGAAGTCTAATACAGTACAGACTTTAAATCATTGGAAGTCTGATACAGTGTAGACTTTAAATCATTGGAAGTCTGATACAGTACAGACTTTAAATCATTGGAAGTCTAACGCAGTACAGACTTTAAATCATTGGAACTCTGATACAGTACAGATGTTAAATCATTGGAAGTCTGATATAGTACAGGCTTTAAATCATTGGAAGTCTAATACACTACAGACTTTAAATCATTGGAAGTCTAATACAGTACAGACTTTAAATCATTAGAAGTCTAATACAGTACAGACTTTAAATCATGGGAAGCCTAATACAGTACAGACTTTAAATCATTAGAAGTCTAATACAGTACAGACTTTAATTCATTGGAAGTCTAACGCAGTACAGACTTTAAATCATTGGAAGTCTAATACAGTACAGACTTTAAATCATGGGAAGTCTAATACAGTACAGTCTTTAAATCATTGGAACTCTGATACAGTACAGACTTTAAATCATTGGAAGTTTAACGCAGTACAGACTTTAAATCATTGGAAGTCTAATACAGTACAGACTTAAAATCATGGGAAGTCTAATACAGTACAGACTTTAAATCATGGGAAGCCTTATACACTACAGACTTTAAATCATTAGAAGTCTAATACAGTACAGACTTTAAATCATTGGAAGTCTAATATAGTGCAAACTTTAAATCATGGGAAGTCTAACAGAGTGCAAACTTTAAATCATTGGAAGTCTAATACAGTACAGACTTTAAATCATTGGAAGTCTTATACAGTGTAGACTTTAAATCATTGGAAGTCTAATACAGCACAGACTTTGTGTCATGGGAAGTCTAATACAGTGCAAACGTTAAATCATGGGAAGTCTAACACAGTTCAAACTTTAAATCATTGTAAGTCTAATACAGTGCAAACTTTAAATCATTGGAAGTCTAACTCAGTACGACTTTAAATCATTGGAACTCTGACACAGTAGAGACTTTAAATCATTGGAAGTCTAATACAGTACAGACTTTAAATCATGGGAAACTTGATACAGTACAGACTTTAAATCATTAGAAGTCTAATACAGTACAGATTTTAAATCATTGGAAGGGTAATACAGCACAGACTTTAAGTCATTGGAAGTCTAATACATTGCAAACTTTAAATCATGGTTAGTTTAACACAGTGCAAACTTTAAATCATGGGTAGTCTAATAAAGTACAGACATTAATTCATGAGAAATCTAATACACTACAGACTTTAAATCATTGGAAGTCTAATACGGTGCAATCTTTAAATCATTGGAAGTGTAATACAGTACAGAATTTAAATAATTGGAAGTCTAACGCAGTACAGACTTTAAATCATTGGAACTCTGATACAGTACAGACGTTAAATTATTGGAAGTCTAATATAGTACAGACTTTAAATCATTTGAAGTCTGATACACTACAGACTTTAAATCATTGGAAGTCTAATACAGTACAGACTTTAAATCATGTGAAGCCTAATACAATACAGACTTTAAATCATTAGAAGTCTAATACAGTACAGACTTTAAATCTTTGGATCTCTGATACAGTACAGACGTTAAATCATTGGAAGTCTAATACACTATAGACTTTAAATCATTAGAAGTCTGATACAGTAGAGACTTTAAATCATTGGAAGTCTAACGCAGTACAGACTTTAAATCATTGGAACTTTGATACAGTACAGACTTTAAATCATTGGAAGTCTAATACAGTACAGACTTTAAATCATTGTAAGTCTAATACAGTAGAGACTTTAAATCATTGTAAGTCTAATACAGTACAGACTTTAAATCATGGGAAGCCTAATACAGTACAGACTTTAAATCATTAGAAGTCTAATACAGTGCAGAATTTAAATCATTGGAAGTCTAATACAGTACAGACTTTAAATCATTGGAAGTCTAATACAGTACAGACTTTAAATCATTTGAAGCCTAATACAGTACAGACTTTAAATCATTGGAAGTCTGATACAGTGCAGAGTTTAAATCATTGGAAGTCTGATACAGTACAAACTTTAAATCATTGGTAGTCTAATACACTACACACTTTAAATCATTGGAAGTCTTATACAGTACATACTTTATATCACTGGTAGTCTAATACAGTACAAACTTTAAATCATTGAAAGGCTAATACAGTAGAGACTTTAATAAATCATTGGAAGTTTCATAAGTACAGACTTTAAATCATTGGAAGTTTGATACTGTACGGACTTTAAATCATTGGTTTTGATGTGGTGAACAATTCAGCAGCCTTGTGAATAAATTCATTCCTAGAATTTTTATACTTCTTTTTTGTGTTTCAGTGACGTATGTGCGAATGAAGGTAAGTGATTCATATGTTAAATCATATGTAACAGAACTAAACTATTCTGATCTTTTATGCTGGTCAGCAGCTTCATGTGTCATGAAAAGTGTCCAACTGAAATGTCATTATATTTCCTTCTAAAACTGTAGAGGGTCAGTAAAGAAGATGTGAGTAAAACTATTGTTGGTGTTAGTTTCACATAAAATAACGATCAGATAGAACAAACAAACAATTTCAGTTTGTAACGGAGATTGTGAGAGTAAACAATACCAAAGGTAATGGTACACAATGTGTGTATCCTAAAGTATTACTACGAATACTATACTTTAAGGAGATATTGCAGTTCTTAGGACACGTAAAGTCTCACCAGGGAAACACCGTTATTGTTTAAATATTTCTCTACTCGTCCAGATAATGACTGCTATTGTTGGTAAAAACTGTAACAAATGTTTGTTCGATTTTTGTGCATGTAACTAATGTCGTGTATATTGTGTATTGTAATTAATGTAGTGTATATTGTGTGGGGTAACTAATGTACTGTGTATTGTGTGGGGTAACTAATGTGGTTATATTGTGTAGTGTAACTAATGCGGTGTGTATTGTAACTAATGTAGTGTGTAGTGTAACTAATATAGTGTGCATTGTGTGGGGTAACTAATGTAGTGTGTAATTTGTGGGGTAACTAATGTAGTGTGCATTGTGTGAAGTAACTAATACAGTGTGTATTGTGTGGGGTAACTAATATAGTGAGTATTGTGTGGGGTAACTAATGTAGTGTGTATTGTGTGGAGTAACTAATGTAGTGAGTATTGTGTGGGGTAACTGATGTAGTGTGTGGATTGTGTGGCGTAACTAATGTATGGTGCATTGTGTCGGGTAACTAATGTAGTGTCCATTGTGTGGAGTAACTAATGTAGTGTGTATTGTGTGGGGTAACTAAATATAGTGGTATTGTGTGGGGTAACTAATGTAGTGTGTATTGTGTGGAGTAACTAATGTAGTGAGTATTGTGTGGGGTAACTGATGTAGTGTGTATTGTATGGGGTAACTAATGTAGTGTGTGGATTGTGTGGCGTAACTAATGTAGTGTGTATTGTGTGAAGTAACTAATGTAGTGTGCATTGTGTGGAGTAACTAATGTAGTGTGCATTGTGTGGAGTAACTAATGTAGTGAGTATTGTGTGGGGTAACTGATGTAGTGTGTATTATATAGTGTATCTAGTGCTATGTGCCTTTGTATGTAGTGCGGTATATCTAATATGGTGTAGTTAGTATAATGTATTTAATATGGTGTGGCTAGTATGGATATCTAGTATGGTGTAGCTAGTGTGGTGTAGTTAATATGGGTATCTAGTATGGTTCACCCAGTATGGTGTATCTAGTGTGTTGAAACTAGTGTGGTGTATCTACTATGGTCTATCTGGTATGGTGTATCTAGTATGGTATACCTAGTACGGTGTATCTAGTATGGTACACCCAGTATGGTGTATCTAGTATGGTATACCCAGTAAGGTGTATCTACTATGGTCTATCTGGTATGGTGTATCTAGTATGGTATACCCAGTACGGTTTATCTCGTATAGTATACCCAGTATGGTGTATCTACTTTGGTCTATCTGGTATGGTGTATCTAGTATGGTATACCCAGTACGGTGTATCTAGTATGGTATACCCGATATGGTGTACCTAGTGTGTTGTATCTAGTATGGTATACCCAGTACGGTGTATCTAGTATGGTCTATCTGGTATGGTGTACCTAGTATGGTATACCCAGTACGGTGTATCTAGTATGGTATACCCAGTACGGTGTATCTAGTATGGTATACCCAGTATGGTGTATTTAGAATGGTATACCCAGTATGGTGTACCTAGTGTTTTGAAGCTAGTGTGGTGTATCTTGTATTTTGTGTTTAGTTTGTGGTTTGTTGTATCTAGTTTGATATATGTGTTACGGTGTAGCCAGGATACTGTAATTATTTTCACCATGTAAAACAAAAACTCAGGAAGTAACAACGATAAATGTATCACATCATAACTGTCATAGCAAATAATTTCAATTATTTCTTTAAAAACTAAATAAATATCATTTGATTCGCATGACGAAAAGTACGTTGTGAAGATAAAAGCCTGCTAATAATAACATTAAAATTCTGAACTGGTTACCAGTACAGTTCCTTAATGTTAAACTTATCCTGGCTATCCAGTACAGTTCCTTAATGTTAAACTTATCCTGGCTATCCAGTACAGTTCCTTAATGTTAAACTTATCCTGGCTATCCAGTACAGTTCCTTAATGTTAAACTTATCCTGGCTATCCAGTACAGTTCCTTAATATTAACCTTATCCTAACTATCCAGTACAGTTCCTTAATGTTAAACTTATCCTGGCTATCCATTACAGTTCTTAATGTTAAACTTATCCTGGCTATCCAGTACAGTTCCTTAATATTAACCTTATCTTAACTATCCAGTACAGTTCCTTAATGTTAAACTTATCCTGGCTATCCAGTACAGTTCCTTAATGTTAAACTTATCCTGGCTATCCAGTACAGTTCCTTAATGTTAACCTTATCCTAACTATCCAGTACAGTTCCTTAATGTTAAACTTATCCTGGCTATCCAGTACAGTTCCTTAATGTTAAACTTATCCTAACAATCCAGTACAGTTTCTTAATGTTAAACTTATCCTGGCTATCCAGTACAGTTCCTTAATATTAACCTTATCCTAGCTATCCAGTACAGTTTCTTAATGTTAGACTTATCCTGGCTATCCAGTACAGTTCCTTAATGTTAGACTTATCCTGGCTATCCAGTACAGTTCCTTAATGTTAAACTTATCCTGGCTATCCAGTACAGCTCCTTAATGTTAGATTTATCCTGGCTATCCAGTACAGTTCCTTAATGTTAGACTTATCCTGGCTATCCAGTACAGTTCCTTAATGTTAAACTTATCCTGGCTATCCAGTACAGTTCCTTAATGTTAAACTTATCCTGGCTATCCAGTACAGTTCCTTAATGTTAGACTTATCCTGGCTATCCAGTACAGTTCCTTAATGTTAAACTTATCCTGGCTATCCAGTACAGTTCCTTAATGTTAAACTTATCCTGGCTATCCAGTACAGTTCCTTAATGTTAAACTTATCCTGGCTATCCAGTACAGTTCCTTAATGTTAAACTTATCCTGGCTATCCAGTACAGTTCCTTAATGTTAAACTTATCCTGGCTATCCAGTACAGTTCCTTAATGTTAAACTTATCCTGGCTATCCAGTACAGTTCCTTAATGTTAAACTTATCCTGGCTATCCAGTACAGTTCCTTAATGTTAAACTTATCCTGGCTATCCAGTACAGTTCCTTAATGTTAAACTTATCCTGGCTATCCAGTACAGTTCCTTAATGTTAGACTTATCCTGGCTATCCAGTACAGTTCCTTAATGTTAAACTTATCCTGGCTATCCAGTACAGTTCCTTAATGTTAAACTTATCCTGGCTATCCAGTACAGTTCCTTAATGTTAGACTTATCCTGGCTATCCAGTACAGTTCCTTAATGTTAAACTTATCCTGGCTATCCAGTACAGTTTCTTAATGTTAGACTTATCCTGGCTATCCAGTACAGTTCCTTAATGTTAGACTTATCCTGGCTATCCAGTACAGTTCCTTAATGTTAGACTTATCCTGGCTATCCAGTACAGTTCCTTAATGTTAAACTTATCCTGGCTATCCAGTACAGTTCCTTAATGTTAGACTTATCCTGGCTATCCAGTACAGTTCCTTAATGTTAGACTTATCCTGGCTATCCAGTACAGTTCCTTAATGTTAAACTTATCCTGGCTATCCAGTACAGTTTCATAATGTTAGACTTATCCTGGCTATCCAGTACAGTTCCTTAATGTTAGACTTATCCTGACTATCCAGTACAGTTCCTTAATGTTAGACTTATCGTGGCTATTCAGTACAGTTCCTTAATGTTAAACTTATCCTGGCTATCCAGTACAGTTCCTTAATGTTAGACTTATCCTGGCTATCCAGTACAGTTCCTTAATGTTAGACTTATCCTGGCTATCCAGTACAGTTCCTTAATGTTAAACTTATCCTGGCTATCCAGTACAGCTCCTTAATGTTAGATTTATCCTGGCTATCCAGTACAGTTCTTTAATGTTAAACTTATCCTGGCTATCCAGTACAGCTCCTTAATGTTAGACTTATCCTGGCTATCCAGTACAGCTCCTTAATGTTAAACTTATCCTGGCTATCCAGTACAGCTCCTTAATGTTAAATTTATCCTGGCTATCCAGTACAGTTCCTTAATGTTAAACTTATCCTGGCTATCCAGTACAGCTCCTTAATGTTAAACTTATCCTGGCTATCCAGTACAGCTCCTTAATGTTAAACTTATCCTGGCTATCCAGTACAGCTCCTTAATGTTAGATTTATCCTGGCTATCCAGTACAGTTTCTTAATGTTAAACTTATCCTGGCTATCCAGATCTCTTCCTTAATGTTAGGCTTATTCTGGCTATCCATTACAGTTCCTTAATGTTAAACTTCTCCTGGCTGTCCAGTACAGTGTTTTAATGTTAAACTTATCCTGGCTATCCAGTACAGTTCCTTAATGTTAGACTTATCCTGACTATCCAGTACAGTTCCTTAATGTTAGACTTATCCTGGCTATCCAGTACAGTTCCTTAATGTTAAACTTATCCTAATTATCCAGTACAATTCCTTAATGTTAAACTTATCCTGGCTATCCAGTACAGTTCCTTATTATTACACTTATACTGGCTATTCAGTATAGTTCCTTAATGTTAGACTTATCCTGGTTATCCAGTAAAGTTCCTTAATGTTAAACTTATCCTGGCTATCCAGTACAGTTCCTTAATGTTAAACTTATCCTGGCTATCCAGTACAGCTCCTTAATGTTAAACTTATCCTGGCTATCCAGTACAGCTCCTTAATGTTAAATTTATCTTGGCTATCCAGTACAGCTCCTTAATGTTAGATTTATCCTGGCTATCCAGTACAGTTCTTTAATGTTAAACTTATCCTGGCTATCCAGGACACTTCCTTAATGTTAGACTTATCATGGCTATCCAGGACAGCTTCTTAATGTTAAACTTATCCTGGCTATCCAGTACAGATCCTTAATGTTAGATTTATCTTGGCTATCCAGTACAGTTCCTTAATGTTAGACTTATCCTAGCTATCCAGTACAGTTCCTTAATTTTAGATTTATCCTGGCTATCCAGTACAGTTCCTTAATGTTAAACTTATCCTGGCTATCCAGTACAGCTCCTTAATGTTAGACTTATCCTGGCTATCCAGTACAGCTCCTTAATGTTAGATTTATCCTGGCTATCCATTACAGTTGTTTAATGTTAAACTTATCCTGGCTATCCAGTACAGCTCCTTAATGTTAGACTTATCCTGGCTGTCCAGTACAGTTTTTTAATGTTAAACTTATCCTGGCTATCCAGAACACTTCCTTAATGTTAGACTTATCCTGGCTATCCAGTACAGTTCCTTAATGTTAGACTTATCCTGGCTATCCATTACAGTTCCTTAATGTTAAACTTCTCCTGGCTATTCAGTACAGTTCCTTAATGTTAAACTTATCCTGGCTATCCAGTACAGTTCCTTAATGTTAGAGTTATCCTGGCTATCCAGTACAGTTTCTTAATGTTAAACTTATCCTGGCTATCCAGATCTCTTCCTTAATGTTAGGCTTATTCTGGCTATCCAGTACAGTTCCTTAATGTTAAACTTATCCTGGCTATCCAGTACAGTTCCTTAATGATAGACTTATCCTGGCTATCCATTACAGTTCATTAATGTTAAACTTATCCTGGTTGTCCAGTACAGTTCATTAATGTTAAACTTATCCTGGCTATCCAGTACAGTTCCTTAATGTTAAACTTATCCTGGCTATCCAGTACAGTTCATTAATGTTAAACTTATCCTGGCTATCCAGTACAGTTCCTTAATGTTAGACTTATCCTGGCTATCCAGTACAGTTCCTTAATGTTAGACTTATCCTGGCTATCCAGTACAGTTCCTTATGTTAAACTTATCCTGGGTATCCAGTACAGTTCCTTAATGTTAGACTTATCTTAGCTGTCTAGTACAGTTCCTTAATGTTAGACTTATCCTGGCTATCCAGTACAGTTCTTTAATGTTAAACTTATCCTGGCTATCCAGGACACTTCCTTAATGTTAGACTTATCATGGCTATCCAGGACAGTTCCTTAATGTTAAACTTATCCTGGCTATCCAGTACAGTTCCTTAATGTTAAACTTATCCTGGCTATCCAGTACAGTTCCTTAATGTTAGACTTATCCTGGCTATCCAGTACAGTTCCTTAATGTTAGACTTATCCTGGCTATCCAGTAGTTCCTTATGTTAAACTTATCCTGGGTATCCAGTACAGTTCCTTAATGTTAGACTTATCCTGGCTATCCAGTACAGTTCCTTAATGTTAGACTTATCCTGGCTATCCAGTACAGTTCCTTAATGTTAGACTTATCCTGGCTATCCAGTACAGTTCCTTAATGTTAAACTTATCCTGGCTATCCAGTACAGTTCCTTAATGTTAAACTTATCCTGGCTATCCAGTACAGTTCCTTAATGTTAAACTTATCCTGGCTATCCAGTACAGTTCCTTAATGTTAAACTTATCCTGGCTATCCAGTACAGTTCCTTAATGTTAAACTTATCCTGGCTATCCAGTACAGTTCCTTAATGTTAAACTTATCCTGGCTATCCAGTACAGTTCCTTAATGTTAAACTTATCCTGGCTATCCAGTACAGTTCCTTAATGTTAAACTTATCCTGGCTATCCAGTACAGTTCCTTAATGTTAAACTTATCCTGGCTATCCAGTACAGTTCCTTAATGTTAAACTTATCCTGGCTATCCAGTACAGTTCCTTAATGTTAAACTTATCCTGGCTATCCAGTACAGTTCCTTAATGTTAGACTTATCCTGGCTATCCAGTACAGTTCCTTAATGTTAGACTTATCCTGGCTATCCAGTACAGTTCCTTAATGTTAGACTTATCGTGGCTATTCAGTACAGTTCCTTAATGTTAAACTTATCCTGGCTATCCAGTACAGTTCCTTAATATTGAACTTATCCTAACTCTCCAGTACAGTTCCTTAATGTTAAACTTATCCTGGCTATCCAGTACAGTTCCTTAATGTTAAACTTATCCTGGCTATCCAGTACAGTTCCTTAATGTTAAACTTATCCTGGCTATCCAGTACAGTTCCTTAATGTTAGACTTATCCTGGCTATCCAGTACAGTTCCTTAATGTTAGACTTATCCTGGCTATCCAGTACAGTTCCTTAATGTTAAACTTATCCTGGCTATCCAGTACAGTTCCTTAATGTTAGACTTATCCTGGCTATCCAGTACAGTTCCTTAATGTTAAACTTATCCTGGCTATCCAGTACAGTTCCTTAATATTAAACTTATCCTGGCTATCCAGTACAGTTCCTTAATGTTAAACTTATCCTGGCTATCCAGTACAGTTCCTTAATGTTAAACTTATCCTGGCTATCCAGTACAGTTCCTTAATGTTAAACTTATCCTGGCTATCCAGTACAGTTCCTTAATGTTAAACTTATCCTGGCTATCCAGTACAGTTCCTTAATGTTAAACTTATCCTGGCTATCCAGTACAGTTCCTTAATGTTAAACTTATCCTGGCTATCCAGTACAGTTCCTTAATGTTAAACTTATCCTGGCTATCCAGTACAGTTCCTTAATGTTAAACTTATCCTGGCTATCCAGTACAGTTCCTTAATGTTAAACTTATCCTGGCTATCCAGTACAGTTCCTTAATGTTAAACTTATCCTGGCTATCCAGTACAGTTCCTTAATGTTAAACTTATCCTGGCTATCCAGTACAGTTCCTTAATGTTAGACTCATCCTGGCTATCCAGTACAGTTCCTTAATGTTAAACTTATCCTGGCTATCCAGTACAGTTTCTTAATGTTAGACTTATCCTGGCTATCCAGTACAGTTCCTTAATGTTAGACTTATCCTGGCTATCCAGTACAGTTCCTTAATGTTAGACTTATCCTGGCTATCCAGTACAGTTCCTTAATGTTAAACTTATCCTGGCTATCCAGTACAGTTCCTTAATGTTAAACTTATCCTGGCTATCCAGTACAGTTCCTTAATGTTAAACTTATCCTGGCTATCCAGTACAGTTCCTTAATGTTAAACTTATCCTGGCTATCCAGTACAGTTCCTTAATGTTAGACTTATCCTGGCTATCCAGTACAGTTCCTTAATGTTAAACTTATCCTGGCTATCCAGTACAGTTCCTTAATGTTAGACTTATCCTGGCTATCCAGTACAGTTCCTTAATGTTAGACTTATCCTGGCTATCCAGTACAGTTCCTTAATGTTAAACTTATCCTGGCTATCCAGTACAGTTTCTTAATGTTAGACTTATCCTGGCTATCCAGTACAGTTCCTTAATGTTAGACTTATCCTGGCTATCCAGTACAGTTCCTTAATGTTAGACTTATCCTGGCTATCCAGTACAGTTCCTTAATGTTAAACTTATCCTGGCTATCCAGTACAGTTTCTTAATGTTAGACTTATCCTGGCTATCCAGTACAGTTCCTTAATGTTAGACTTATCCTGGCTATCCAGTACAGTTCCTTAATGTTAAACTTATCCTGGCTATCCAGTACAGTTCCTTAATGTTAGACTTATCCTGGCTATCCAGTACAGTTCCTTAATGTTAAACTTATCCTGGCTATCCAGTACAGTTCCTTAATGTTAGACTTATCCTGGCTATCCAGTACAGTTCCTTAATGTTAAACTTATCCTGGCTATCCAGTACAGTTCCTTAATGTTAAACTTATCCTGGCTATCCAGTACAGTTCCTTAATGTTAAACTTATCCTGGCTATCCAGTACAGTTCCTTAATGTTAAACTTATCCTGGCTATCCAGTACAGTTCCTTAATGTTAAACTTATCCTGGCTATCCAGTACAGCTCCTTAATGTTAGACTTATCCTGGCTATCCAGTACAGTTCCTTAATGTTAAACTTATCCTGGCTATCCAGTACAGTTCCTTAATGTTAAACTTATCCTGGCTATCCAGTACAGTTCCTTAATGTTAAACTTATCCTGGCTATCCAGTACAGTTCCTTAATGTTAAACTTATCCTGGCTATCCAGTACAGTTCCTTAATGTTAGACTTATCCTGGCTATCCAGTACAGTTCCTTAATGTTAGACTTATCCTGGCTATCCAGTACAGTTCCTTAATGTTAAACTTATCCTGGCTATCCAGTACAGTTCCTTAATGTTAAACTTATCCTGGCTATCCAGTACAGTTCCTTAATGTTAAACTTATCCTGGCTATCCAGTACAGTTCCTTAATGTTAGACTTATCCTGGCTATCCAGTACAGTTCCTTAATGTTAAACTTATCCTGGCTATCCAGTACAGTTCCTTAATGTTAAACTTATCCTGGCTATCCAGTACAGTTCCTTAATGTTAGACTTATCCTGGCTATCCAGTACAGTTCCTTAATGTTAGACTTATCCTGGCTATCCAGTACAGTTCCTTAATGTTAAACTTATCCTGGCTATCCAGTACAGTTCCTTAATGTTAGACTTATCCTGGCTATCCAGTACAGTTCCTTAATGTTAAACTTATCCTGGCTATCCAGTACAGTTCCTTAATGTTAAACTTATCCTGGCTATCCAGTACAGTTCCTTAATGTTAGACTTATCCTGGCTATCCAGTACAGTTCCTTAATGTTAGACTTATCCTGGCTATCCAGTACAGTTCCTTAATGTTAAACTTATCCTGGCTATCCAGTACAGTTCCTTAATGTTAGACTTATCCTGGCTATCCAGTACAGTTCCTTAATGTTAGACTTATCCTGGCTATCCAGTACAGTTCCTTAATGTTAGACTTATCCTGGCTATCCAGTACAGTTCCTTAATGTTAAACTTATCCTGGCTATCCAGTACAGTTCCTTAATGTTAAACTTATCCTGGCTATCCAGTACAGTTCCTTAATGTTAAACTTATCCTGGCTATCCAGTACAGTTCCTTAATGTTAAACTTATCCTGGCTATCCAGTACAGTTCCTTAATGTTAAACTTATCCTGGCTATCCAGTACAGTTCCTTAATGTTAAACTTATCCTGGCTATCCAGTACAGTTCCTTAATGTTAAACTTATCCTGGCTATCCAGTACAGTTCCTTAATGTTAAACTTATCCTGGCTATCCAGTACAGTTCCTTAATGTTAAACTTATCCTGGCTATCCAGTACAGTTCCTTAATGTTAAACTTATCCTGGCTATCCAGTACAGTTCCTTAATGTTAAACTTATCCTGGCTATCCAGTACAGTTCCTTAATGTTAGACTTATCCTGGCTATCCAGTACAGTTCCTTAATGTTAGACTTATCCTGACTATCCAGTACAGTTCCTTAATGTTAGACTTATCGTGGCTATTCAGTACAGTTCCTTAATGTTAAACTTATCCTGGCTATCCAGTACAGTTCCTTAATATTGAACTTATCCTAACTCTCCAGTACAGTTCCTTAATGTTAAACTTATCCTGGCTATCCAGTACAGTTCCTTAATGTTAAACTTATCCTGGCTATCCAGTACAGTTCCTTAATGTTAAACTTATCCTGGCTATCCAGTACAGTTCCTTAATGTTAGACTTATCCTGGCTATCCAGTACAGTTCCTTAATGTTAGACTTATCCTGGCTATCCAGTACAGTTCCTTAATGTTAAACTTATCCTGGCTATCCAGTACAGTTCCTTAATGTTAAACTTATCCTGGCTATCCAGTACAGTTCCTTAATGTTAAACTTATCCTGGCTATCCAGTACAGTTCCTTAATGTTAAACTTATCCTGGCTATCCAGTACAGTTCCTTAATGTTAGACTTATCCTGGCTATCCAGTACAGTTCCTTAATGTTAAACTTATCCTGGCTATCCAGTACAGTTCCTTAATGTTAGACTTATCCTGGCTATCCAGTACAGTTCCTTAATGTTAAACTTATCCTGGCTATCCAGTACAGTTCCTTAATGTTAGACTTATCCTGGCTATCCAGTACAGTTCCTTAATGTTAGACTTATCCTGGCTATCCAGTACAGTTCCTTAATGTTAGACTTATCCTGGCTATCCAGTACAGTTCCTTAATGTTAAACTTATCCTGGCTATCCAGTACAGTTCCTTAATGTTAGACTTATCCTGGCTATCCAGTACAGTTCCTTAATGTTAGACTTATCCTGGCTATCCAGTACAGTTCCTTAATGTTAAACTTATCCTGGCTATCCAGTACAGTTCCTTAATGTTAGACTTATCCTGGCTGTCCAGTACAGTTTTTTAATGTTAAACTTATCCTGGCTATCCAGTACAGTTCCTTAATGTTAGACTTATCCTGGCTATCCAGTACAGTTCCTTAATGTTAGACTTATCCTGGCTATCCAGTACAGTTCCTTAATGTTAAACTTATCCTGGCTATCCAGTACAGTTCCTTAATGTTAAACTTATCCTGGCTATCCAGTACAGTTCCTTAATGTTAGACTTATCCTGGCTATCCAGTACAGTTTCTTAATGTTAAACTTATCCTGGCTATCCAGACAGTTCCTTAATGTTAAACTTATCCTGGCTATCCAGTACAGTTCCTTAATGTTAAACTTATCCTGGCTATCCAGTACAGTTCCTTAATGTTAAACTTATCCTGGCTATCCAGTACAGTTCCTTAATGTTAGACTTATCCTGGCTATCCAGTACAGTTCCTTAATGTTAGACTTATCCTGGCTATCCAGTACAGTTCCTTAATGTTAAACTTATCCTGGCTATCCAGTACAGTTCCTTAATGTTAGACTTATCCTGGCTATCCAGTACAGTTCCTTAATGTTAGACTTATCCTGGCTATCCAGTACAGTTCCTTAATGTTAAACTTATCCTGGCTATCCAGTACAGTTCCTTAATGTTAGACTTATCCTGGCTATCCAGTACAGTTCCTTAATGTTAAACTTATCCTGGCTATCCAGTACAGTTCCTTAATGTTAAACTTATCCTGGCTATCCAGTACAGTTCCTTAATGTTAGACTTATCCTGGCTATCCAGTACAGTTCCTTAATGTTAGACTTATCCTGGCTATCCAGTACAGTTCCTTAATGTTAAACTTATCCTGGCTATCCAGTACAGTTCCTTAATGTTAGACTTATCCTGGCTATCCAGTACAGTTCCTTAATGTTAGACTTATCCTGGCTATCCAGTACAGTTCCTTAATGTTAGACTTATCCTGGCTATCCAGTACAGTTCCTTAATGTTAAACTTATCCTGGCTATCCAGTACAGTTCCTTAATGTTAAACTTATCCTGGCTATCCAGTACAGTTCCTTAATGTTAAACTTATCCTGGCTATCCAGTACAGTTCCTTAATGTTAAACTTATCCTGGCTATCCAGTACAGTTCCTTAATGTTAAACTTATCCTGGCTATCCAGTACAGTTCCTTAATGTTAAACTTATCCTGGCTATCCAGTACAGTTCCTTAATGTTAAACTTATCCTGGCTATCCAGTACAGTTCCTTAATGTTAAACTTATCCTGGCTATCCAGTACAGTTCCTTAATGTTAAACTTATCCTGGCTATCCAGTACAGTTCCTTAATGTTAAACTTATCCTGGCTATCCAGTACAGTTCCTTAATGTTAGACTTATCCTGGCTATCCAGTACAGTTCCTTAATGTTAAACTTATCCTGGCTATCCAGTACAGTTCCTTAATGTTAGACTTATCCTGGCTATCCAGTACAGTTCCTTAATGTTAGACTTATCCTGGCTATCCAGTACAGTTCCTTAATGTTAGACTTATCCTGGCTATCCAGTACAGTTCCTTAATGTTAAACTTATCCTGGCTATCCAGTACAGTTCCTTAATGTTAAACTTATCCTGGCTATCCAGTACAGTTCCTTAATGTTAAACTTATCCTGGCTATCCAGTACAGTTCCTTAATGTTAAACTTATCCTGGCTATCCAGTACAGTTCCTTAATGTTAGACTTATCCTGGCTATCCAGTACAGTTCCTTAATGTTAAACTTATCCTGGCTATCCAGTACAGTTCCTTAATGTTAGACTTATCCTGGCTATCCAGTACAGTTCCTTAATGTTAGACTTATCCTGGCTATCCAGTACAGTTCCTTAATGTTAAACTTATCCTGGCTATCCAGTACAGTTTCTTAATGTTAGACTTATCCTGGCTATCCAGTACAGTTCCTTAATGTTAGACTTATCCTGGCTATCCAGTACAGTTCCTTAATGTTAGACTTATCCTGGCTATCCAGTACAGTTCCTTAATGTTAAACTTATCCTGGCTATCCAGTACAGTTCCTTAATGTTAGACTTATCCTGGCTATCCAGTACAGTTCCTTAATGTTAGACTTATCCTGGCTATCCAGTACAGTTCCTTAATGTTAAACTTATCCTGGCTATCCAGTACAGTTCCTTAATGTTAGATTTATCCTGGCTATCCAGTACAGTTCTTTAATGTTAAACTTATCCTGGCTATCCAGGACACTTCCTTAATGTTAGACTTATCCTGGCTATCCAGTACAGTTCCTTAATGTTAAACTTATCCTGGCTATCCAGTACAGTTCCTTAATGTTAAACTTATCCTGGCTATCCAGTACAGTTCCTTAATGTTAAACTTATCCTGGCTATCCAGTACAGCTCCTTAATGTTAAACTTATCCTGGCTATCCAGTACAGTTCCTTAATGTTAAACTTATCCTGGCTATCCAGTACAGCTCCTTAATGTTAGACTTATCCTGGCTATCCAGTACAGTTTCTTAATGTTAAACTTATCCTGGCTATCCAGATCTCTTCCTTAATGTTAGACTTATCCTGGCTATCCAGTACAGTTCCTTAATGTTAAACTTATCCTGGCTATCCAGTACAGTTTTTTAATGTTAAACTTATCCTGGCTATCCAGTACAGTTCCTTAATGTTAGACTTATCCTGGCTATCCAGTACAGTTCCTTAATGTTAGACTTATCCTGGCTATCCAGTACAGTTCCTTAATGTTAAACTTATCCTGGCTATCCAGTACAGTTCCTTAATGTTAAACTTATCCTGGCTATCCAGTACAGTTCCTTAATGTTAGACTTATCCTGGCTATCCAGTACAGTTCCTTAATGTTAGACTTATCCTGGCTATCCAGTACAGTTCCTTAATGTTAAACTTATCCTGGCTATCCAGTACAGTTCCTTAATGTTAAACTTATCCTGGCTATCCAGTACAGTTCCTTAATGTTAAACTTATCCTGGCTATCCAGTACAGTTCCTTAATGTTAAACTTATCCTGGCTATCCAGTACAGCTCCTTAATGTTAGACTTATCCTGGCTATCCAGTACAGTTCCTTAATGTTAAACTTATCCTGGCTATCCAGTACAGTTCCTTAATGTTAGACTTATCCTGGCTATCCAGTACAGTTTTAATGTTAAACTTATCCTGGCTATCCAGTACAGCTCCTTAATGTTAGATTTATCCTGGCTATCCAGTACAGTTCCTTAATGTTAGACTTATCCTGGCTATCCAGTACAGTTCCTTAATGTTAGACTTATCCTGGCTATCCAGTACAGTTCCTTAATGTTAAACTTATCCTGGCTATCCAGTACAGCTCCTTAATGTTAGACTTATCCTGGCTATCCAGTACAGCTCCTTAATGTTAGATTTATCCTGGCTATCCATTACAGTTGTTTAATGTTAAACTTATCCTGGCTATCCAGTACAGCTCCTTAATGTTAGACTTATCCTGGCTGTCCAGTACAGTTTTTTAATGTTAAACTTATCCTGGCTATCCAGAACACTTCCTTAATGTTAGACTTATCCTGGCTATCCAGTACAGTTCCTTAATGTTAGACTTATCCTGGCTATCCAGTACAGTTCCTTAATGTTAAACTTATCCTGGCTATCCAGTACAGTTCCTTAATGTTAAACTTATCCTGGCTATCCAGTACAGTTCCTTAATGTTAGACTTATCCTGGCTATCCAGTACAGTTTCTTAATGTTAAACTTATCCTGGCTATCCAGATCTCTTCCTTAATGTTAGGCTTATCCTGGCTATCCAGTACAGTTCCTTAATGTTAAACTTATCCTGGCTATCCAGTACAGTTCCTTAATGTTAGACTTATCCTGGCTATCCAGTACAGTTCCTTAATGTTAAACTTATCCTGGCTATCCAGTACAGTTCCTTAATGTTAAACTTATCCTGGCTATCCAGTACAGTTCCTTAATGTTAAACTTATCCTGGCTATCCAGTACAGTTCCTTAATGTTAAACTTATCCTGGCTATCCAGTACAGTTCCTTAATGTTAGACTTATCCTGGCTATCCAGTACAGTTCCTTAATGTTAGACTTATCCTGGCTATCCAGTACAGTTCCTTAATGTTAAACTTATCCTGGCTATCCAGTACAGTTCCTTAATGTTAGACTTATCCTGGCTATCCAGTACAGTTCCTTAATGTTAGACTTATCCTGGCTATCCAGTACAGTTCCTTAATGTTAAACTTATCCTGGCTATCCAGTACAGTTCCTTAATGTTAGACTTATCATGGCTATCCAGTACAGTTCCTTAATGTTAAACTTATCCTGGCTATCCAGTACAGTTCCTTAATGTTAAACTTATCCTGGCTATCCAGTACAGTTCCTTAATGTTAGACTTATCCTGGCTATCCAGTACAGTTCCTTAATGTTAGACTTATCCTGGCTATCCAGTAGTTCCTTAATGTTAAACTTATCCTGGCTATCCAGTACAGTTCCTTAATGTTAGACTTATCCTGGCTATCCAGTACAGTTCCTTAATGTTAGACTTATCCTGGCTATCCAGTACAGTTCCTTAATGTTAGACTTATCCTGGCTATCCAGTACAGTTCCTTAATGTTAAACTTATCCTGGCTATCCAGTACAGTTCCTTAATGTTAAACTTATCCTGGCTATCCAGTACAGTTCCTTAATGTTAAACTTATCCTGGCTATCCAGTACAGTTCCTTAATGTTAAACTTATCCTGGCTATCCAGTACAGTTCCTTAATGTTAAACTTATCCTGGCTATCCAGTACAGTTCCTTAATGTTAAACTTATCCTGGCTATCCAGTACAGTTCCTTAATGTTAAACTTATCCTGGCTATCCAGTACAGTTCCTTAATGTTAAACTTATCCTGGCTATCCAGTACAGTTCCTTAATGTTAAACTTATCCTGGCTATCCAGTACAGTTCCTTAATGTTAAACTTATCCTGGCTATCCAGTACAGTTCCTTAATGTTAAACTTATCCTGGCTATCCAGTACAGTTCCTTAATGTTAGACTTATCCTGGCTATCCAGTACAGTTCCTTAATGTTAGACTTATCCTGGCTATCCAGTACAGTTCCTTAATGTTAGACTTATCCTGGCTATCCAGTACAGTTCCTTAATGTTAAACTTATCCTGGCTATCCAGTACAGTTCCTTAATGTTAAACTTATCCTGGCTATCCAGTACAGTTCCTTAATGTTAAACTTATCCTGGCTATCCAGTACAGTTCCTTAATGTTAAACTTATCCTGGCTATCCAGTACAGTTCCTTAATGTTAAACTTATCCTGGCTATCCAGTACAGTTCCTTAATGTTAGACTTATCCTGGCTATCCAGTACAGTTCCTTAATGTTAAACTTATCCTGGCTATCCAGTACAGTTCCTTAATGTTAAACTTATCCTGGCTATCCAGTACAGTTCCTTAATGTTAGACTTATCCTGGCTATCCAGTACAGTTCCTTAATGTTAAACTTATCCTGGCTATCCAGTACAGTTCCTTAATGTTAAACTTATCCTGGCTATCCAGTACAGTTCCTTAATGTTAAACTTATCCTGGCTATCCAGTACAGTTCCTTAATGTTAAACTTATCCTGGCTATCCAGTACAGTTCCTTAATGTTAAACTTATCCTGGCTATCCAGTACAGTTCCTTAATGTTAAACTTATCCTGGCTATCCAGTACAGTTCCTTAATGTTAAACTTATCCTGGCTATCCAGTACAGTTCCTTAATGTTAAACTTATCCTGGCTATCCAGTACAGTTCCTTAATGTTAAACTTATCCTGGCTATCCAGTACAGTTCCTTAATGTTAAACTTATCCTGGCTATCCAGTACAGTTCCTTAATGTTAAACTTATCCTGGCTATCCAGTACAGTTCCTTAATGTTAAACTTATCCTGGCTATCCAGTACAGTTCCTTAATGTTAAACTTATCCTGGCTATCCAGTACAGTTCCTTAATGTTAGACTTATCCTGGCTATCCAGTACAGTTCCTTAATGTTAAACTTATCCTGGCTATCCAGTACAGTTCCTTAATGTTAGACTTATCCTGGCTATCCAGTACAGTTCCTTAATGTTAAACTTATCCTGGCTATCCAGTACAGTTCCTTAATGTTAGACTTATCCTGGCTATCCAGTACAGTTCCTTAATGTTAAACTTATCCTGGCTATCCAGTACAGTTCCTTAATGTTAAACTTATCCTGGCTATCCAGTACAGTTCCTTAATGTTAAACTTATCCTGGCTATCCAGTACAGTTCCTTAATGTTAAACTTATCCTGGCTATCCAGTACAGTTCCTTAATGTTAGACTTATCCTGGCTATCCAGTACAGTTCCTTAATGTTAAACTTATCCTGGCTATCCAGTACAGTTCCTTAATGTTAGACTTATCCTGGCTATCCAGTACAGTTCCTTAATGTTAGACTTATCCTGGCTATCCAGTACAGTTCCTTAATGTTAAACTTATCCTGGCTATCCAGTACAGTTCCTTAATGTTAGACTTATCCTGGCTATCCAGTACAGTTCCTTAATGTTAGACTTATCCTGGCTATCCAGTACAGTTCCTTAATGTTAGACTTATCCTGGCTATCCAGTACAGTTCCTTAATGTTAAACTTATCCTGGCTATCCAGTACAGTTCCTTAATGTTAAACTTATCCTGGCTATCCAGTACAGTTCCTTAATGTTAGACTTATCCTGGCTATCCAGTACAGTTCCTTAATGTTAAACTTATCCTGGCTATCCAGTACAGTTCCTTAATGTTAGACTTATCCTGGCTATCCAGTACAGTTCCTTAATGTTAAACTTATCCTGGCTATCCAGTACAGTTCCTTAATGTTAGACTTATCCTGGCTATCCAGTACAGTTCCTTAATGTTAAACTTATCCTGGCTATCCAGTACAGTTCCTTAATGTTAGACTTATCCTGGCTATCCAGTACAGTTCCTTAATGTTAAACTTATCCTGGCTATCCAGTACAGTTCCTTAATGTTAAACTTATCCTGGCTATCCAGTACAGTTCCTTAATGTTAAACTTATCCTGGCTATCCAGTACAGTTCCTTAATGTTAGACTTATCCTGGCTATCCAGTACAGTTCCTTAATGTTAAACTTATCCTGGCTATCCAGTACAGTTCCTTAATGTTAGACTTATCCTGGCTATCCAGTACAGTTCCTTAATGTTAAACTTATCCTGGCTATCCAGTACAGTTCCTTAATGTTAAACTTATCCTGGCTATCCAGTACAGTTCCTTAATGTTAGACTTATCCTGGCTATCCAGTACAGTTCCTTAATGTTAGACTTATCCTGGCTATCCAGTACAGTTCCTTAATGTTAAACTTATCCTGGCTATCCAGTACAGTTCCTTAATGTTAAACTTATCCTGGCTATCCAGTACAGTTCCTTAATGTTAAACTTATCCTGGCTATCCAGTACAGTTCCTTAATGTTAAACTTATCCTGGCTATCCAGTACAGTTCCTTAATGTTAAACTTATCCTGGCTATCCAGTACAGTTCCTTAATGTTAAACTTATCCTGGCTATCCAGTACAGTTCCTTAATGTTAGACTTATCCTGGCTATCCAGTATAGTTCCTTAATGTTAAACTTATCCTGGCTATCCAGTACAGTTCCTTAATGTTAGACTTATCCTGGCTATCCAGTAAAGTTCCTTAATGTTAAACTTATCCTGGCTATCCAGTACAGTTACTTAATGTTAGACTTATCCTGGCTATCCAGTACAGTTCTTAATGTTAAACTTATCCTGGCTATCCAGTACAGTTCCTTAATGTTAGACTTATCCTGGCTATCCAGTACAGTTCCTTAATGTTAGACTTATCCTGGCTATCCAGTACAGTTCCTTAATGTTAGACTTATCCTGGCTATCCAGTACAGTTCCTTAATGTTAAACTTATCCTGGCTATCCAGTACAGTTCCTTAATGTTAGACTTATCCTGGCTATCCAGTACAGTTCCTTAATGTTAGACTTATCCTGGCTATCCAGTACAGTTCCTTAATGTTAAACTTATCCTGGCTATCCAGTACAGCTCCTTAATGTTAGACTTATCCTGGCTATCCAGTACAGTTCCTTAATGTTAAACTTATCCTGGCTATCCAGTACAGTTCCTTAATGTTAGACTTATCCTGGCTATCCAGTACAGTTCCTTAATGTTAGACTTATCCTGGCTATCCAGTACAGTTCCTTAATGTTAAACTTATCCTGGCTATCCAGTACAGTTCCTTAATGTTAAACTTATCCTGGCTATCCAGTACAGTTCCTTAATGTTAGACTTATCCTGGCTATCCAGTACAGTTCCTTAATGTTAAACTTATCCTGGCTATCCAGTACAGTTCCTTAATGTTAGACTTATCCTGGCTATCCAGTACAGTTCCTTAATGTTAAACTTATCCTGGCTATCCAGTACAGTTCCTTAATGTTAGACTTATCCTGGCTATCCAGTACAGTTCCTTAATGTTAAACTTATCCTGGCTATCCAGTACAGTTCCTTAATGTTAAACTTATCCTGGCTATCCAGTACAGTTCCTTAATGTTAAACTTATCCTGGCTATCCAGTACAGTTCCTTAATGTTAGACTTATCCTGGCTATCCAGTACAGTTCCTTAATGTTAAACTTATCCTGGCTATCCAGTACAGTTCCTTAATGTTAGACTTATCCTGGCTATCCAGTACAGTTCCTTAATGTTAGACTTATCCTGGCTATCCAGTACAGTTCCTTAATGTTAGACTTATCCTGGCTATCCAGTACAGTTCCTTAATGTTAAACTTATCCTGGCTATCCAGTACAGTTCCTTAATGTTAAACTTATCCTGGCTATCCAGTACAGTTCCTTAATGTTAAACTTATCCTGGCTATCCAGTACAGTTCCTTAATGTTAAACTTATCCTGGCTATCCAGTACAGTTCCTTAATGTTAAACTTATCCTGGCTATCCAGTACAGTTCCTTAATGTTAAACTTATCCTGGCTATCCAGTACAGTTCCTTAATGTTAAACTTATCCTGGCTATCCAGTACAGTTCCTTAATGTTAAACTTATCCTGGCTATCCAGTACAGTTCCTTAATGTTAAACTTATCCTGGCTATCCAGTACAGTTCCTTAATGTTAAACTTATCCTGGCTATCCAGTACAGTTCCTTAATGTTAAACTTATCCTGGCTATCCAGTACAGTTCCTTAATGTTAAACTTATCCTGGCTATCCAGTACAGTTCCTTAATGTTAGACTTATCCTGGCTATCCAGTACAGTTCCTTAATGTTAGACTTATCCTGGCTATCCAGTACAGTTCCTTAATGTTAGACTTATCCTGGCTATCCAGTACAGTTCCTTAATGTTAAACTTATCCTGGCTATCCAGTACAGTTCCTTAATGTTAAACTTATCCTGGCTATCCAGTACAGTTCCTTAATGTTAAACTTATCCTGGCTATCCAGTACAGTTCCTTAATGTTAGACTTATCCTGGCTATCCAGTACAGTTCCTTAATGTTAAACTTATCCTGGCTATCCAGTACAGTTCCTTAATGTTAGACTTATCCTGGCTATCCAGTACAGTTCCTTAATGTTAGACTTATCCTGGCTATCCAGTACAGTTCCTTAATGTTAAACTTATCCTGGCTATCCAGTACAGTTCCTTAATGTTAAACTTATCCTGGCTATCCAGTACAGTTCCTTAATGTTAGACTTATCCTGGCTATCCAGTACAGTTCCTTAATGTTAAACTTATCCTGGCTATCCAGTACAGTTCCTTAATGTTAAACTTATCCTGGCTATCCAGTACAGTTCCTTAATGTTAAACTTATCCTGGCTGTCCAGTACAGTTTTTTAATGTTAAACTTATCCTGGCTATCCAGTACAGTTCCTTAATGTTAGACTTATCCTGGCTATCCAGTACAGTTCCTTAATGTTAGACTTATCCTGGCTATCCAGTACAGTTCCTTAATGTTAAACTTATCCTGGCTATCCAGTACAGTTCCTTAATGTTAAACTTATCCTGGCTATCCAGTACAGTTCCTTAATGTTAAACTTATCCTGGCTATCCAGTACAGTTCCTTAATGTTAAACTTATCCTGGCTATCCAGTACAGTTCCTTAATGTTAAACTTATCCTGGCTATCCAGTACAGTTCCTTAATGTTAAACTTATCCTGGCTATCCAGTACAGTTCCTTAATGTTAAACTTATCCTGGCTATCCAGTACAGTTCCTTAATGTTAAACTTATCCTGGCTATCCAGTACAGTTCCTTAATGTTAGACTTATCCTGGCTATCCAGTACAGTTCCTTAATGTTAAACTTATCCTGGCTATCCAGTACAGTTCCTTAATGTTAGACTTATCCTGGCTATCCAGTACAGTTCTTAATGTTAAACTTATCCTGGCTATCCAGTACAGTTCCTTAATGTTAGATTTATCCTGGCTATCCAGTACAGTTCCTTAATGTTAGACTTATCCTGGCTATCCAGTACAGTTCCTTAATGTTAGACTTATCCTGGCTATCCAGTACAGTTCCTTAATGTTAAACTTATCCTGGCTATCCAGTACAGTTCCTTAATGTTAGACTTATCCTGGCTATCCAGTACAGTTCCTTAATGTTAGACTTATCCTGGCTATCCAGTACAGTTCCTTAATGTTAAACTTATCCTGGCTATCCAGTACAGTTCCTTAATGTTAGACTTATCCTGGCTATCCAGTACAGTTCCTTAATGTTAAACTTATCCTGGCTATCCAGTACAGTTCCTTAATGTTAGACTTATCCTGGCTATCCAGTACAGTTCCTTAATGTTAGACTTATCCTGGCTATCCAGTACAGTTCCTTAATGTTAAACTTATCCTGGCTATCCAGTACAGTTCCTTAATGTTAAACTTATCCTGGCTATCCAGTACAGTTCCTTAATGTTAGACTTATCCTGGCTATCCAGTACAGTTCCTTAATGTTAAACTTATCCTGGCTATCCAGTACAGTTCCTTAATGTTAAACTTATCCTGGCTATCCAGTACAGTTCCTTAATGTTAAACTTATCCTGGCTATCCAGTACAGTTTTTAATGTTAAACTTATCCTGGCTATCCAGTACAGTTCCTTAATGTTAGACTTATCCTGGCTATCCAGTACAGTTCCTTAATGTTAGACTTATCCTGGCTATCCAGTACAGTTCCTTAATGTTAAACTTATCCTGGCTATCCAGTACAGTTCCTTAATGTTAAACTTATCCTGGCTATCCAGTACAGTTCCTTAATGTTAAACTTATCCTGGCTATCCAGTACAGTTCCTTAATGTTAGACTTATCCTGGCTATCCAGTACAGTTCCTTAATGTTAAACTTATCCTGGCTATCCAGTACAGTTCCTTAATGTTAAACTTATCCTGGCTATCCAGTACAGTTCCTTAATGTTAAACTTATCCTGGCTATCCAGTACAGTTCCTTAATGTTAAACTTATCCTGGCTATCCAGTACAGTTCCTTAATGTTAAACTTATCCTGGCTATCCAGTACAGTTCCTTAATGTTAGACTTATCCTGGCTATCCAGTACAGTTCCTTAATGTTAAACTTATCCTGGCTATCCAGTACAGTTCCTTAATGTTAAACTTATCCTGGCTATCCAGTACAGTTCCTTAATGTTAGACTTATCCTGGCTATCCAGTACAGTTCCTTAATGTTAAACTTATCCTGGCTATCCAGTACAGTTCCTTAATGTTAGACTTATCCTGGCTATCCAGTACAGTTCCTTAATGTTAAACTTATCCTGGCTATCCAGTACAGTTCCTTAATGTTAGACTTATCCTGGCTATCCAGTACAGTTCCTTAATGTTAGACTTATCCTGGCTATCCAGTACAGTTCCTTAATGTTAAACTTATCCTGGCTATCCAGTACAGTTCCTTAATGTTAAACTTATCCTGGCTATCCAGTACAGTTCCTTAATGTTAAACTTATCCTGGCTATCCAGTACAGTTCCTTAATGTTAGACTTATCCTGGCTATCCAGTACAGTTCCTTAATGTTAGACTTATCCTGGCTATCCAGTACAGTTCCTTAATGTTAAACTTATCCTGGCTATCCAGTACAGTTCCTTAATGTTAAACTTATCCTGGCTATCCAGTACAGTTCCTTAATGTTAAACTTATCCTGGCTATCCAGTACAGTTCCTTAATGTTAAACTTATCCTGGCTATCCAGTACAGTTCCTTAATGTTAGACTTATCCTGGCTATCCAGTACAGTTCCTTAATGTTAAACTTATCCTGGCTATCCAGTACAGTTCCTTAATGTTAAACTTATCCTGGCTATCCAGTACAGTTCCTTAATGTTAGACTTATCCTGGCTATCCAGTACAGTTCCTTAATGTTAAACTTATCCTGGCTATCCAGTACAGTTCCTTAATGTTAAACTTATCCTGGCTATCCAGTACAGTTCCTTAATGTTAAACTTATCCTGGCTATCCAGTACAGTTCCTTAATGTTAAACTTATCCTGGCTATCCAGTACAGTTCCTTAATGTTAAACTTATCCTGGCTATCCAGTACAGTTCCTTAATGTTAAACTTATCCTGGCTATCCAGTACAGTTCCTTAATGTTAAACTTATCCTGGCTATCCAGTACAGTTCCTTAATGTTAGACTTATCCTGGCTATCCAGTACAGTTCCTTAATGTTAAACTTATCCTGGCTATCCAGTACAGTTCCTTAATGTTAGACTTATCCTGGCTATCCAGTACAGTTCCTTAATGTTAGACTTATCCTGGCTATCCAGTACAGTTCCTTAATGTTAAACTTATCCTGGCTATCCAGTACAGTTCCTTAATGTTAGACTTATCCTGGCTATCCAGTACAGTTCCTTAATGTTAAACTTATCCTGGCTATCCAGTACAGTTCCTTAATGTTAAACTTATCCTGGCTATCCAGTACAGTTCCTTAATGTTAGACTTATCCTGGCTATCCAGTACAGTTCCTTAATGTTAGACTTATCCTGGCTATCCAGTACAGTTCCTTAATGTTAAACTTATCCTGGCTATCCAGTACAGTTCCTTAATGTTAGACTTATCCTGGCTATCCAGTACAGTTCCTTAATGTTAGACTTATCCTGGCTATCCAGTACAGTTCCTTAATGTTAAACTTATCCTGGCTATCCAGTACAGTTCCTTAATGTTAAACTTATCCTGGCTATCCAGTACAGTTCCTTAATGTTAAACTTATCCTGGCTATCCAGTACAGTTCCTTAATGTTAGACTTATCCTGGCTATCCAGTACAGTTCCTTAATGTTAAACTTATCCTGGCTATCCAGTACAGTTCCTTAATGTTAAACTTATCCTGGCTATCCAGTACAGTTCCTTAATGTTAAACTTATCCTGGCTATCCAGTACAGTTCCTTAATGTTAAACTTATCCTGGCTATCCAGTACAGTTCCTTAATGTTAGACTTATCCTGGCTATCCAGTACAGTTCCTTAATGTTAAACTTATCCTGGCTATCCAGTACAGTTCCTTAATGTTAAACTTATCCTGGCTATCCAGTACAGTTCCTTAATGTTAGACTTATCCTGGCTATCCAGTACAGTTCCTTAATGTTAGACTTATCCTGGCTATCCAGTACAGTTCCTTAATGTTAGACTTATCCTGGCTATCCAGTACAGTTCCTTAATGTTAGACTTATCCTGGCTATCCAGTACAGTTCCTTAATGTTAAACTTATCCTGGCTATCCAGTACAGTTCCTTAATGTTAAACTTATCCTGGCTATCCAGTACAGTTCCTTAATGTTAAACTTATCCTGGCTATCCAGTACAGTTCCTTAATGTTAGACTTATCCTGGCTATCCAGTACAGTTCCTTAATGTTAAACTTATCCTGGCTATCCAGTACAGTTCCTTAATGTTAGACTTATCCTGGCTATCCAGTACAGTTCCTTAATGTTAGACTTATCCTGGCTATCCAGTACAGTTCCTTAATGTTAAACTTATCCTGGCTATCCAGTACAGTTCCTTAATGTTAAACTTATCCTGGCTATCCAGTACAGTTCCTTAATGTTAAACTTATCCTGGCTATCCAGTACAGTTCCTTAATGTTAAACTTATCCTGGCTATCCAGTACAGTTCCTTAATGTTAGACTTATCCTGGCTATCCAGTACAGTTCCTTAATGTTAAACTTATCCTGGCTATCCAGTACAGTTCCTTAATGTTAAACTTATCCTGGCTATCCAGTACAGTTCCTTAATGTTAAACTTATCCTGGCTATCCAGTACAGTTCCTTAATGTTAGACTTATCCTGGCTATCCAGTACAGTTCCTTAATGTTAAACTTATCCTGGCTATCCAGTACAGTTCCTTAATGTTAGACTTATCCTGGCTATCCAGTACAGTTCCTTAATGTTAAACTTATCCTGGCTATCCAGTACAGTTCCTTAATGTTAGACTTATCCTGGCTATCCAGTACAGTTCCTTAATGTTAGACTTATCCTGGCTATCCAGTACAGTTCCTTAATGTTAGACTTATCCTGGCTATCCAGTACAGTTCCTTAATGTTAAACTTATCCTGGCTATCCAGTACAGTTCCTTAATGTTAGACTTATCCTGGCTATCCAGTACAGTTCCTTAATGTTAAACTTATCCTGGCTATCCAGTACAGTTCCTTAATGTTAAACTTATCCTGGCTATCCAGTACAGTTCCTTAATGTTAAACTTATCCTGGCTATCCAGTACAGTTCCTTAATGTTAAACTTATCCTGGCTATCCAGTACAGTTCCTTAATGTTAGACTTATCCTGGCTATCCAGTACAGTTCCTTAATGTTAAACTTATCCTGGCTATCCAGTACAGTTCCTTAATGTTAAACTTATCCTGGCTATCCAGTACAGTTCCTTAATGTTAAACTTATCCTGGCTATCCAGTACAGTTCCTTAATGTTAAACTTATCCTGGCTATCCAGTACAGTTCCTTAATGTTAAACTTATCCTGGCTATCCAGTACAGTTCCTTAATGTTAAACTTATCCTGGCTATCCAGTACAGTTCCTTAATGTTAAACTTATCCTGGCTATCCAGTACAGTTCCTTAATGTTAAACTTATCCTGGCTATCCAGTACAGTTCCTTAATGTTAAACTTATCCTGGCTATCCAGTACAGTTCCTTAATGTTAAACTTATCCTGGCTATCCAGTACAGTTCCTTAATGTTAAACTTATCCTGGCTATCCAGTACAGTTCCTTAATGTTAAACTTATCCTGGCTATCCAGTACAGTTCCTTAATGTTAAACTTATCCTGGCTATCCAGTACAGTTCCTTAATGTTAGACTTATCCTGGCTATCCAGTACAGTTCCTTAATGTTAAACTTATCCTGGCTATCCAGTACAGTTCCTTAATGTTAGACTTATCCTGGCTATCCAGTACAGTTCCTTAATGTTAAACTTATCCTGGCTATCCAGTACAGTTCCTTAATGTTAAACTTATCCTGGCTATCCAGTACAGTTCCTTAATGTTAAACTTATCCTGGCTATCCAGTACAGTTCCTTAATGTTAGACTTATCCTGGCTATCCAGTACAGTTCCTTAATGTTAAACTTATCCTGGCTATCCAGTACAGTTCCTTAATGTTAGACTTATCCTGGCTATCCAGTACAGTTCCTTAATGTTAGACTTATCCTGGCTATCCAGTACAGTTCCTTAATGTTAAACTTATCCTGGCTATCCAGTACAGTTCCTTAATGTTAGAGTTATCCTGGCTATCCAGTACAGTTTCTTAATGTTAAACTTATCCTGGCTATCCAGTACAGTTCCTTAATGTTAGACTTATCCTGGCTATCCAGTACAGTTCCTTAATGTTAGACTTATCCTGGCTATCCAGTACAGTTCCTTAATGTTAAACTTATCCTGGCTATCCAGTACAGTTCCTTAATGTTAAACTTATCCTGGCTATCCAGTACAGTTCCTTAATGTTAAACTTATCCTGGCTATCCAGTACAGTTCCTTAATGTTAAACTTATCCTGGCTATCCAGTACAGTTCCTTAATGTTAAACTTATCCTGGCTATCCAGTACAGTTCCTTAATGTTAAACTTATCCTGGCTATCCAGTACAGTTCCTTAATGTTAGACTTATCCTGGCTATCCAGTACAGTTCCTTAATGTTAAACTTATCCTGGCTATCCAGTACAGTTCCTTAATGTTAGACTTATCCTGGCTATCCAGTACAGTTCCTTAATGTTAGACTTATCCTGGCTATCCAGTACAGTTCCTTAATGTTAAACTTATCCTGGCTATCCAGTACAGTTCCTTAATGTTAGACTTATCCTGGCTATCCAGTACAGTTCCTTAATGTTAGACTTATCCTGGCTATCCAGTACAGTTCCTTAATGTTAAACTTATCCTGGCTATCCAGTACAGTTCCTTAATGTTAGACTTATCCTGGCTATCCAGTACAGTTCCTTAATGTTAAACTTATCCTGGCTATCCAGTACAGTTCCTTAATGTTAGACTTATCCTGGCTATCCAGTACAGTTCCTTAATGTTAAACTTATCCTGGCTATCCAGTACAGTTCCTTAATGTTAGACTTATCCTGGCTATCCAGTACAGTTCCTTAATGTTAAACTTATCCTGGCTATCCAGTACAGTTCCTTAATGTTAAACTTATCCTGGCTATCCAGTACAGTTCCTTAATGTTAAACTTATCCTGGCTATCCAGTACAGTTCCTTAATGTTAAACTTATCCTGGCTATCCAGTACAGTTCCTTAATGTTAAACTTATCCTGGCTATCCAGTACAGCTTCCTTAATGTTAGACTTATCCTGGCTATCCAGTACAGTTCCTTAATGTTAAACTTATCCTGGCTATCCAGTACAGTTCCTTAATGTTAGACTTATCCTGGCTATCCAGTACAGTTCCTTAATGTTAAACTTATCCTGGCTATCCAGTACAGTTCCTTAATGTTAGACTTATCCTGGCTATCCAGTACAGTTCCTTAATGTTAAACTTATCCTGGCTATCCAGTACAGTTCCTTAATGTTAGACTTATCCTGGCTATCCAGTACAGTTCCTTAATGTTAAACTTATCCTGGCTATCCAGTACAGTTCCTTAATGTTAAATCCTGGCTATCCAGTACAGTTCCTTAATGTTAAACTTATCCTGGCTATCCACAGTTCCTTAATGTTAGACTTATCCTGGCTATCCAGTACAGTTCCTTAATGTTAAACTTATCCTGGCTATCCAGTACAGTTCCTTAATGTTAAACTTAATCCAGTACAGTTCCTTAATGTTAGACTTATCCTGGCTATCCAGTACAGTTCCTTAATGTTAAACTTATCCTGGCTATCCAGTACAGTTCCTTAATGTTAAACTTATCCTGGCTATCCAGTACAGTTCCTTAATGTTAAACTTATCCTGGCTATCCAGTACAGTTCCTTAATGTTAAACTTATCCTGGCTATCCAGTACAGTTCCTTAATGTTAGACTTATCCTGGCTATCCAGTACAGTTCCTTAATGTTAGACTTATCCTGGCTATCCAGTACAGTTCCTTAATGTTAAACTTATCCTGGCTATCCAGTACAGTTCCTTAATGTTAAACTTATCCTGGCTATCCTTAATGTAGACTTACAGTTCAGCAGTTCTTAATGTTAAACTTATCCTGGCTATCCAGTACAGTTCCTTAATGTTAAACTTATCCTGGCTATCCAGTACAGTTCCTTAATGTTAAACTTATCCTGGCTATCCAGTACAGTTCCTTAATGTTAAACTTATCCTGGCTATCCAGTACAGTTCCTTAATGTTAGACTTATCCTGGCTATCCAGTACAGTTCCTTAATGTTAGACTTATCCTCCCAGTTCCTTAATGCTATCCAGTACAGTTAAACTATTCTTAATGTTAAACTTATCCTGGCTATCCAGTACAGTATTCCTTAATGTTAGACTTATCCTGGCTATCCAGTACAGTTCCTTAATGTTAAACTTATCCTGGCTATCCAGTACAGTTCCTTAATGTTAGACTTATCCTGGCTATCCAGTACAGTTCCTTAATGTTAGACTTATCCTGGCTATCCAGTACAGTTCCTTAATGTTAGACTTATCCTGGCTATCCAGTACAGTTCCTTAATGTTAAACTTATCCTGGCTATCCAGTACAGTTCCTTAATGTTAAACTTATCCTGGCTATCCAGTACAGTTCCCTTAATGTTAGACTTATCCTGGCTATCCAGTACAGTTCCTTAATGTTAAACTTATCCTGGCTATCCAGTACAGTTCCTTAATGTTAGACTTATCCTGGCTATCCAGTACAGTTCCTTAATGTTAACTTATCCTGGCTATCCAGTACAGTTCCTTAATGTTAAACTTATCCTGGCTATCCAGTACAGTTCCTTAATGTTAGACTTATCCTGGCTATCCAGTACAGTTCCTTAATAAACTTATCCTGGCTATCCAGTACAGTTCCTTAATGTTAACTCTTATCTCAATCTGCTATCTACAGTTCTCTAGCTAAAAAGCAACTTATCTCTATCCAGTACAGTTCCTTAATGTTAAACTTATCCTGGCTATCAGTACAGTTCTTAATGTTAAACTTTATCCTAAATCTATTCAGTACAGCCTTAATGTTAGACTTATCCTGGCTATCCAGTACAGTTCCTTAATGTTAGACTTATCCTGGCTATCCAGTACAGTTTCTTAATGTTAAACTTATCCTGGCTATCCAGTACAGTTTCTTAATGTTAAACTATCCCTGGCCCAGTACAGTTCTTTAATGTTAGACTTATCCTGGCTATCCAGTACAGTTCCTTAATGTTAAACTTATCCTGGCTATCCAGTACAGTTCCTTAATGTTAAACTTATCCTGGCTATCCAGTACAGTTTCTTAATGTTAAACTTATCCTGGCTATCCAGTACAGTTCCTTAATGTTAAACTTATCCTGGCTATCCAGTACAGTTTCTTAATGTTAGACTTATCCTGGCTATCCAGTACAGTTCCTTAATGTTAGACTTATCCTGGCTATCCAGTACAGTTCCTTAATGTTAAACTTATCCTGGCTATCCAGTACAGTTCCTTAATGTTAAACTTATCCTGGCTATCCAGTACAGTTCCTTAATGTTAAACTTATCCTGGCTATCCAGTACAGTTCCTTAATGTTAAACTTATCCTGGCTATCCAGTACAGTTCCTTAATGTTAAACTTATCCTGGCTATCCAGTACAGTTCCTTAATGTTAGACTTATCCGGCTATCCAGTACAGTTCCTTAATTAAACTTATCCTTATCCTCCAGTACAGTTCCTTAATGTTAGACTTATCCTGGCTATCCAGTACAGCTCCTTAATGTTAACCTTATCCTGGCTATCCAGTACAGTTTCTTAATGTTAGACTTATCCTGGCTATCCAGTACAGTTCCTTAATGTTAAATCCACCAATTTTATCCAGTACAGTTCCTTAATGTTAAACTTTATCCTGGCTATCCAGTACAGTTCCTTAATGTTAAACTTATCCTGGCTATCCAGTACAGTTCCTTAATGTTAAACTTATCCTGGCTATCCAGTACAGTTCTTAATGTTAAACTTATCCTGGCTATCCACAGTTGCTCCCTTAATGTTAAACTTATCCTGGCTATCCAGTACAGTTCCTTAATGTTAAACTTATCCTGGCTATCCAGTACAGTTCCTTAATGTTAAACTTATCCTGGCTATCCAGTACAGTTCCTTAATGTTAAACTTATCCTGGCTATCCAGTACAGTTCCTTATGTTAAACTTATCCTGCTATCCAGTACAGTTCCTTAATGTTAGACTTATCCTGGCTATCCAGTACAGTTCCTTAATGTTAAGACTTATCCTGGCTATCCAGTACAGTTCTTAATGTTAAACTTATCCTGGCTATCCAGTACAGTTCCTTAATGTTAGACTTATCCTGGCTATCCAGTACAGTTCTTAATGTTAGACTTATCCTGGCCATCCAGTACAGTTCCTTAATGTTAAACTTATCCTGGCTATCCAGTACAGTTCCTTAATGTTAAACTTATCCTGGCTATCCAGTACAGTTCTTTAATGTTAAACTTATCCTGGCTATCCAGTACAGTTCCTTAATGTTAAACTTATCCTGGCTATCCAGTACAGCTCCTTAATGTTAGACTTATCCTGGCTATCCAGTACAGTTCCTTAATGTTAAACTTATCCTGGCTATCCAGTACAGTTCCTTAATGTTAGACTTATCCTGGCTATCCAGTACAGTTCCCTAAATGTTAGACTTATCCTGGCTATCCAATACAGTTCCTTAATGTTAAACTTATCCTGGCTATCCAGTACAGTTCCTTAATGTTAAACTTATCCTGGCTATCCAGTACAGTTTCTTAATGTTAAACTTATCCTGGCTATCCAGTACAGTTCCTTAATGTTAGACCTATCCTGGCTATCTGTGCACAGTTCCTTAATGTTAGACTTATCCTGGCTATCCAGTACAGTTCCTTAATGTTAAATTATCCCTATCCAGTACAGTTCCTTAATGTTAGACTTATCCCTGCTATCCAGTACAGTTCCTTAATGTTAGACTTATCCTGGCTATCCAGTACAGTTCCTTAATGTTAGACTTCTTATCCTGGCTATCCAGTACAGTTCCTTAATGTTAGACTTATCCTGGCTATCCAGTACAGCTTCCTTAATGTTAGACTTATCCTGGCTATCCAGTTCCTTAATGTTAGACTTATCCTGGCTATCCAATACAGTTCCTTAATGTTAAACTTATCCTGGCTATCCAGTACAGCTCCCTAATGTTAGACTTATCCTGGCTATCCAGTACAGTTCTTAATGTTAAACTTATCCTGGCTATCCAGTACAGTTCCTTAATGTTAAACTTATCCTGGCTATCCAGTACAGTTCCTTAATGTTAAACTTATCCTGGCTATCCAGTACAGTTCCTTAATGTTAAACTTATCCTGGCTATCCAGTACAGTTCCTTAATGTTAAACTTATCCTGGCTATCCAGTACAGTTCCTTAATGTTAGACTTATCCTGGCTATCCAGTACAGTTCCTTAATGTTAAACTTATCCTGGCTATCCAGTACAGTTCCTTAATGTTAAACTTATCCTGGCTATCCAGTACAGTTCCTTAATGTTAAACTTATCCTGGCTATCCAGTACAGTTCCTTAATGTTAGACTTATCCTGGCTATCCAGTACAGTTCCTTAATGTTAAACTTATCCTGGCTATCCAGTACAGTTCCTTAATGTTAAACTTATCCTGGCTATCCAGTACAGTTCCTTAATGTTAAACTTATCCTGGCTATCCAGTACAGTTCCTTAATGTTAAACTTATCCTGGCTATCCAGTACAGTTCCTTAATGTTAGACTTATCCTGGCTATCCAGTACAGTTCCTTAATGTTAGACTTATCCTGGCTATCCAGTACAGTTCCTTAATGTTAGAACTTATCCTGGCTATCCAGTACAGTTCCTTAATGTTAAACTTATCCTGGCTATCCAGTACAGTTCCTTAATGTTAAACTTATCCTGGCTATCCAGTACAGTTCCTTAATGTTAAACTTATCCTGGCTATCCAGTACAGTTCCTTAATGTTAAACTTATCCTGGCTATCCAGTACAGTTCCTTAATGTTAGACTTATCCTGGCTATCCAGTACAGTTCCTTAATGTTAAACTTATCCTGGCTATCCAGTACAGTTCCTTAATGTTAGACTTATCCTGGCTATCAGTACAGTTCCTTAATGTTAGACTTATCCTGGCTTCCAGTACAGTTCCTTAATGTTAGACTTATCCTGGCTATCCAGTACAGTTCCTTAATGTTAGACTTATCCTGGCTATCCAGTACAGTTCCTTAATGTTAAACTTATCCTGGCTATCCAGTACAGTTCCTTAATGTTAGACTTATCCTGGCTATCCAGTACAGTTCCTTAATGTTAAACTTATCCTGGCTATCCAGTACAGTTCCTTAATGTTAACTTATCCTGGCTATCCAGTACAGTTCCTTAATGTTAGACTTATCCTGGCTATCCAGTACAGTTCCTTAATGTTAGACTTATCCTGGCTATCCAGTACAGTTCCTTAATGTTAAACTTATCCTGGCTATCCAGTACAGTTCCTTAATGTTAGACTTATCCTGGCTATCCAGTACAGTTCCTTAATGTTAAACTTATCCTGGCTATCCAGTACAGTTCCTTAATGTTAGACTTATCCTGGCTATCA
>NC_134828.1:119931085-120117527 GCF_004210375.1 Tachypleus tridentatus | reverse complement strand
TATCCTGGCTATCCAGTACAGTTCTTAATATTAAACCTATCCTGGCTATCCAGTACAGTTCCTTAATGTTAAACTTATCCTGGCTATCCAGTACAGTTCCTTAATGTTAGACTTATCCTGGCTATCCAGTACAGTTCCTTAATGTTAAACTTATCCTAGCTATCCCTAATGTTAGACTTATCCTGGTACAGTTCCTTAATGTTAAACTTATCCTGGCTATCCAGTACAGTTCCTTAATGTTAAACTTATCCTGGCTATCCAGTACAGTTCCTTAATGTTAAACTTATCCTGGCTATCCAGTACAGTTCCTTAATGTTAAACTTATCCTGGCTATCCAGTACAGTTCCTTAATGTTAAACTTATCCTGGCTATCCAGTACAGTTCCTTAATGTTAAACTTATCCTGGCTATCCAGTACAGTTCCTTAATGTTAGAACTTATCCTGGCTATCCAGTACAGTTCCTTAATGTTAAACTTATCCTGGCTATCCAGTACAGTTCCTTAATGTTAAACTTATCCTGGCTATCCAGTACAGCTTCCTTAATGTTAAACTTATCCTGGCTATCCAGTACAGTTCCTTAATGTTAAACTTATCCTGGCTATCCAGTACAGTTCCTTAATGTTAGACTTATCCTGGCTATCCAGTACAGTTCCTTAATGTTAAACTTATCCTGGCTATCCAGTACAGTTCCTTAATGTTAAACTTATCCTGGCTATCCAGTACAGTTCCTTAATGTTAAACTTATCCTGGCTATCCAGTACAGTTCCTTAATGTTAAACTTATCCTGGCTATCCAGTACAGTTCCTTAATGTTAAACTTATCCTGGCTATCCAGTACAGTTCCTTAATGTTAAACTTATCCTGGCTATCCAGTACAGTTCCTTAATGTTAGACTTATCCTGGCTATCCAGTACAGTTCCTTAATGTTAAACTTATCCTGGCTATCCAGTACAGTTCCTTAATGTTAAACTTATCCTGGCTATCCAGTACAGTTCCTTAATGTTAAACTTATCCTGGCTATCCAGTACAGTTCCTTAATGTTAGACTTATCCTGGCTATCCAGTACAGTTCTTAATGTTAAACTTATCCTGGCTATCCAGTACAGTTCCTTAATGTTAAACTTATCCTGGCTATCCAGTACAGTTCCTTAATGTTAAACTTATCCTGGCTATCCAGTACAGTTCCTTAATGTTAAACTTATCCTGGCTATCCAGTACAGTTCCTTAATGTTAGACTTATCCTGGCTATCCAGTACAGTTCCTTAATGTTAGACTTATCCTGGCTATCCAGTACAGTTCCTTAATGTTAAACTTATCCTGGCTATCCAGTACAGTTCCTTAATGTTAGACTTATCCTGGCTATCCAGTACAGTTCCTTAATGTTAGACTTATCCTGGCTATCCAGTACAGTTCCTTAATGTTAAACTTATCCTGGCTATCCAGTACAGTTCCTTAATGTTAGACTTATCCTGGCTATCCAGTACAGTTCCTTAATGTTAAACTTATCCTGGCTATCCAGTACAGTTCCTTAATGTTAGACTTATCCTGGCTATCCAGTACAGTTCCTTAATGTTAGACTTATCCTGGCTATCCAGTACAGTTCCTTAATGTTAAACTTATCCTGGCTATCCAGTACAGTTCCTTAATGTTAAACTTATCCTGGCTATCCAGTACAGTTCCTTAATGTTAAACTTATCCTGGCTATCCAGTACAGTTCCTTAATGTTAAACTTATCCTGGCTATCCAGTACAGTTCCTTAATGTTAAACTTATCCTGGCTATCCAGTACAGTTCCTTAATGTTAGACTTATCCTGGCTATCCAGTACAGTTCCTTAATGTTAAACTTATCCTGGCTATCCAGTACAGTTCCTTAATGTTAAACTTATCCTGGCTATCCAGTACAGTTCCTTAATGTTAAACTTATCCTGGCTATCCAGTACAGTTCTTAATGTTAAACTTATCCTGGCTATCCAGTACAGTTCCTTAATGTTAAACTTATCCTGGCTATCCAGTACAGTTCCTTAATGTTAAACTTATCCTGGCTATCCAGTACAGTTCCTTAATGTTAAACTTATCCTGGCTATCCAGTACAGTTCCTTAATGTTAAACTTATCCTGGCTATCCAGTACAGTTCCTTAATGTTAGACTTATCCTGGCTATCCAGTACAGTTCCTTAATGTTAAACTTATCCCTTAATGTTAAACTTATCCTGGCTATCCAGTACAGTTCCTTAATGTTAAACTTATCCTGGCTATCCAGTACAGTTCCTTAATGTTAAACTTATCCTGGCTATCCAGTACAGTTCCTTAATGTTAGACTTATCCTGGCTATCCAGTACAGTTCCTTAATGTTAAACTTATCCTGGCTATCCAGTACAGTTCCTTAATGTTAAACTTATCCTGGCTATCCAGTACAGTTCCTTAATGTTAAACTTATCCTGGCTATCCAGTACAGTTCCTTAATGTTAGACAGTTCCTTAATGTTAAACTTATCCTGGCTATCCAGTACAGTTCCTTAATGTTAGACTTATCCTGGCTATCCAGTACAGTTCCTTAATGTTAAACTTATCCTGGCTATCCAGTACAGTTCCTTAATGTTAAACTTATCCTGGCTATCCAGTACAGTTCCTTAATGTTAAACTTATCCTGGCTATCCAGTACAGTTCCTTAATGTTAAACTTATCCTGGCTATCCAGTACAGTTCCTTAATGTTAAACTTATCCTGGCTATCCAGTACAGTTCCTTAATGTTAAACTTATCCTGGCTATCCAGTACAGTTCCTTAATGTTAAACTTATCCTGGCTATCCAGTACAGTTCCTTAATGTTAAACTTATCCTGGCTATCCAGTACAGTTCCTTAATGTTAAACTTATCCTGGCTATCCAGTACAGTTCCTTAATGTTAAACTTATCCTGGCTATCCAGTACAGTTCCTTAATGTTAAACTATAGTACAGTTCTTAATGTTAAACTTATCCTGGCTACAGTACAGTTAATGTTAAACTTATCCTGGCTATCCAGTACAGTTCCTTAATGTTAAACTTATCCTGGCTATCCAGTACAGTTCCTTAATGTTAAACTTATCCTGGCTATCCAGTACAGTTCCTTAATGTTAAACTTATCCTGGCTATCCAGTACAGTTCCTTAATGTTAAACTTATCCTGGCTATCCAGTACAGTTCCTTAATGTTAAACTTATCCTGGCTATCCAGTACAGTTAAACTTAATGTTAGTACACTTATCCTGGCTATCCAGTACAGTTCCTTAATGTTAAACTTATCCTGGCTATCCAGTACAGTTCCTTAATGTTAAACTTATCCTGGCTATCCAGTACAGTTCCTTAATGTTAAACTTATCCTGGCTATCCAGTACAGTTCCTTAATGTTAAACTTATCCTGGCTATCCAGTACAGTTCCTTAATGTTAGACTTATCCTGGCTATCCAGTACAGTTCCTTAATGTTAAACTTATCCTGGCTATCCAGTACAGTTCCTTAATGTTAGACTTATCCTGGCTATCCAGTACAGTTCCTTAATGTTAGACTTATCCTGGCTATCCAGTACAGTTCCTTAATGTTAGACTTATCCTGGCTATCCAGTACAGTTCCTTAATGTTAGACTTATCCTGGCTATCCAGTACAGTTCCTTAATGTTAAACTTATCCTGGCTATCCAGTACAGTTCCTTAATGTTAGACTTATCCTGGCTATCCAGTACAGTTCCTTAATGTTAAACTTATCCTGGCTATCCAGTACAGTTCCTTAATGTTAAACTTATCCTGGCTATCCAGTACAGTTCCTTAATGTTAAACTTATCCTGGCTATCCAGTACAGTTCCTTAATGTTAAACTTATCCTGGCTATCCAGTACAGTTCCTTAATGTTAAACTTATCCTGGCTATCCAGTACAGTTCCTTAATGTTAAACTTATCCTGGCTATCCAGTACAGTTCCTTAATGTTAAACTTATCCTGGCTATCCAGTACAGTTCCTTAATGTTAAACTTATCCTGGCTATCCAGTACAGTTCCTTAATGTTAGACTTATCCTGGCTATCCAGTACAGTTCCTTAATGTTAAACTTATCCTGGCTATCCAGTACAGTTCCTTAATGTTAGACTTATCCTGGCTATCCAGTACAGTTCCTTAATGTTAGACTTATCCTGGCTATCCAGTACAGTTCCTTAATGTTAAACTTATCCTGGCTATCCAGTACAGTTCCTTAATGTTAGACTTATCCTGGCTATCCAGTACAGTTCCTTAATGTTAAACTTATCCTGGCTATCCAGTACAGTTCCTTAATGTTAGACTTATCCTGGCTATCCAGTACAGTTCCTTAATGTTAAACTTATCCTGGCTATCCAGTACAGTTCCTTAATGTTAAACTTATCCTGGCTATCCAGTACAGTTCCTTAATGTTAAACTTATCCTGGCTATCCAGTACAGTTCCTTAATGTTAAACTTATCCTGGCTATCCAGTACAGTTCCTTAATGTTAAACTTATCCTGGCTATCCAGTACAGTTCCTTAATGTTAGACTTATCCTGGCTATCCAGTACAGTTCCTTAATGTTAAACTTATCCTGGCTATCCAGTACAGTTCCTTAATGTTAAACTTATCCTGGCTATCCAGTACAGTTCCTTAATGTTAAACTTATCCTGGCTATCCAGTACAGTTCCTTAATGTTAAACTTATCCTGGCTATCCAGTACAGTTCCTTAATGTTAAACTTATCCTGGCTATCCAGTACAGCTCCTTAATGTTAGACTTATCCTGGCTATCCAGTACAGTTCCTTAATGTTAAACTTATCCTGGCTATCCAGTACAGTTCCTTAATGTTAGACTTATCCTGGCTATCCAGTACAGTTCCTTAATGTTAGACTTATCCTGGCTATCCAGTACAGTTCCTTAATGTTAAACTTATCCTGGCTATCCATAATGTTAAACCTGGCTATCCAGTACAGTTCCTTAATGTTAAACTTATCCTGGCTATCCAGTACAGTTCCTTAATGTTAAACTTATCCTGGCTATCCAGTACAGTTCCTTAATGTTAGACTTATCCTGGCTATCCAGTACAGTTCCTTAATGTTAAACTTATCCTGGCTATCCAGTACAGTTCCTTAATGTTAAACTTATCCTGGCTATCCAGTACAGTTCCTTAATGTTAAACTTATCCTGGCTATCCAGTACAGTTCCTTAATGTTAAACTTATCCTGGCTATCCAGTACAGTTCCTTAATGTTAAACTTATCCTGGCTATCCAGTACAGTTCCTTAATGTTAAACTTATCCTGGCTATCCAGTACAGTTCCTTAATGTTAAACTTATCCTGGCTATCCAGTACAGTTCCTTAATGTTAGACTTATCCTGGCTATCCAGTACAGTTCCTTAATGTTAAACTTATCCTGGCTATCCAGTACAGTTCCTTAATGTTAGACTTATCCTGGCTATCCAGTACAGTTCCTTAATGTTAAACTTATCCTGGCTATCCAGTACAGTTCCTTAATGTTAAACTTATCCTGGCTATCCAGTACAGTTCCTTAATGTTAAACTTATCCTGGCTATCCAGTACAGTTCCTTAATGTTAAACTTATCCTGGCTATCCAGTACAGTTCCTTAATGTTAAACTTATCCTGGCTATCCAGTACAGTTCCTTAATGTTAAACTTATCCTGGCTATCCAGTACAGTTCCTTAATGTTAAACTTATCCTGGCTATCCAGTACAGTTCCTTAATGTTAAACTTATCCTGGCTATCCAGTACAGTTCCTTAATGTTAAACTTATCCTGGCTATCCAGTACAGTTCCTTAATGTTAGACTTATCCTGGCTATCCAGTACAGTTCCTTAATGTTAAACTTATCCTGGCTATCCAGTACAGTTCCTTAATGTTAAACTTATCCTGGCTATCCAGTACAGTTCCTTAATGTTAAACTTATCCTGGCTATCCAGTACAGTTCCTTAATGTTAAACTTATCCTGGCTATCCAGTACAGTTCCTTAATGTTAGACTTATCCTGGCTATCCAGTACAGTTCCTTAATGTTAAACTTATCCTGGCTATCCAGTACAGTTCCTTAATGTTAAACTTATCCTGGCTATCCAGTACAGTTCCTTAATGTTAGACTTATCCTGGCTATCCAGTACAGTTCCTTAATGTTAAACTTATCCTGGCTATCCAGTACAGTTCCTTAATGTTAAACTTATCCTGGCTATCCAGTACAGTTCCTTAATGTTAGACTTATCCTGGCTATCCAGTACAGTAACAGACTTATCCTGGCTATCCAGTACAGTTTAATGTTAAACTTATCCTGGCTATCCAGTACAGTTCCTTAATGTTAAACTTATCCTGGCTATCCAGTACAGTTCCTTAATGTTAGACTTATCCTGGCTATCCAGTACAGTTCCTTAATGTTAAACTTATCCTGGCTATCCAGTACAGTTCCTTAATGTTAGACTTATCCTGGCTATCCAGTACAGTTCCTTAATGTTAAACTTATCCTGGCTATCCAGTACAGTTCCTTAATGTTAGACTTATCCTGGCTATCCAGTACAGTTCCTTAATGTTAAACTTATCCTGGCTATCCAGTACAGTTCCTTAATGTTAGACTTATCCTGGCTATCCAGTACAGTTCCTTAATGTTAAACTTATCCTGGCTATCCAGTACAGTTCCTTAATGTTAGACTTATCCTGGCTATCCAGTACAGTTCCTTAATGTTAAACTTATCCTGGCTATCCAGTACAGTTCCTTAATGTTAAACTTATCCTGGCTATCCAGTACAGTTCCTTAATGTTAAACTTATCCTGGCTATCCAGTACAGTTCCTTAATGTTAAACTTATCCTGGCTATCCAGTACAGTTCCTTAATGTTAGACTTATCCTGGCTATCCAGTACAGTTCCTTAATGTTAGACTTATCCTGGCTATCCAGTACAGTTCCTTAATGTTAGACTTATCCTGGCTATCCAGTACAGTTCCTTAATGTTAAACTTATCCTGGCTATCCAGTACAGTTCCTTAATGTTAGACTTATCCTGGCTATCCAGTACAGTTCCTTAATGTTACTTATCCTGGCTATCCAGTACAGTTCCTTAATGTTAGACTATCCAGTACAGTTCCTTAATGTTAAACTTATCCTGGCTATCCAGTACAGTTCCTTAATGTTAAACTTATCCTGGCTATCCAGTACAGTTCCTTAATGTTAAACTTATCCTGGCTATCCAGTACAGTTCCTTAATGTTAAACTTATCCTGGCTATCCAGTACAGTTCCTTAATGTTAAACTTATCCTGGCTATCCAGTACAGTTCCTTAATGTTAAACTTATCCTGGCTATCCAGTACAGTTCCTTAATGTTAAACTTATCCTGGCTATCCAGTACAGTTCCTTAATGTTAAACTTATCCTGGCTATCCAGTACAGTTCCTTAATGTTAGACTTATCCTGGCTATCCAGTACAGTTCCTTAATGTTAAACTTATCCTGGCTATCCAGTACAGTTCCTTAATGTTAAACTTATCCTGGCTATCCAGTACAGTTCCTTAATGTTAGACTTATCCTGGCTATCCAGTACAGTTCCTTAATGTTAAACTTATCCTGGCTATCCAGTACAGTTCCTTAATGTTAAACTTATCCTGGCTATCCAGTACAGTTCCTTAATGTTAAACTTATCCTGGCTATCCAGTACAGTTCCTTAATGTTAAACTTATCCTGGCTATCCAGTACAGTTCCTTAATGTTAGACTTATCCTGGCTATCCAGTACAGTTCCTTAATGTTAGACTTATCCTGGCTATCCAGTACAGTTCCTTAATGTTAAACTTATCCTGGCTATCCAGTACAGTTCCTTAATGTTAAACTTATCCTGGCTATCCAGTACAGTTCCTTAATGTTAGACTTATCCTGGCTATCCAGTACAGTTCCTTAATGTTAAACTTATCCTGGCTATCCAGTACAGTTCCTTAATGTTAAACTTATCCTGGCTATCCAGTACAGTTCCTTAATGTTAAACTTATCCTGGCTATCCAGTACAGTTCCTTAATGTTAAACTTATCCTGGCTATCCAGTACAGTTCCTTAATGTTAGACTTATCCTGGCTATCCAGTACAGTTCCTTAATGTTAAACTTATCCTGGCTATCCAGTACAGTTCCTTAATGTTAAACTTATCCTGGCTATCCAGTACAGTTCCTTAATGTTAAACTTATCCTGGCTATCCAGTACAGTTCCTTAATGTTAAACTTATCCTGGCTATCCAGTACAGTTCCTTAATGTTAAACTTATCCTGGCTATCCAGTACAGTTCCTTAATGTTAAACTTATCCTGGCTATCCAGTACAGTTCCTTAATGTTAAACTTATCCTGGCTATCCAGTACAGTTCCTTAATGTTAAACTTATCCTGGCTATCCAGTACAGTTCCTTAATGTTAGACTTATCCTGGCTATCCAGTACAGTTCCTTAATGTTAGACTTATCCTGGCTATCCAGTACAGTTCCTTAATGTTAAACTTATCCTGGCTATCCAGTACAGTTCCTTAATGTTAAACTTATCCTGGCTATCCAGTACAGTTCCTTAATGTTAAACTTATCCTGGCTATCCAGTACAGTTCCTTAATGTTAAACTTATCCTGGCTATCCAGTACAGTTCCTTAATGTTAGACTTATCCTGGCTATCCAGTACAGTTCCTTAATGTTAAACTTATCCTGGCTATCCAGTACAGTTCCTTAATGTTAAACTTATCCTGGCTATCCAGTACAGTTCCTTAATGTTAGACTTATCCTGGCTATCCAGTACAGTTCCTTAATGTTAAACTTATCCTGGCTATCCAGTACAGTTCCTTAATGTTAAACTTATCCTGGCTATCCAGTACAGTTCCTTAATGTTAAACTTATCCTGGCTATCCAGTACAGTTCCTTAATGTTAAACTTATCCTGGCTATCCAGTACAGTTCCTTAATGTTAAACTTATCCTGGCTATCCAGTACAGTTCCTTAATGTTAAACTTATCCTGGCTATCCAGTACAGTTCCTTAATGTTAAACTTATCCTGGCTATCCAGTACAGTTCCTTAATGTTAAACTTATCCTGGCTATCCAGTACAGTTCCTTAATGTTAAACTTATCCTGGCTATCCAGTACAGTTCCTTAATGTTAAACTTATCCTGGCTATCCAGTACAGTTCCTTAATGTTAAACTTATCCTGGCTATCCAGTACAGTTCCTTAATGTTAGACTTATCCTGGCTATCCAGTACAGTTCCTTAATGTTAAACTTATCCTGGCTATCCAGTACAGTTCCTTAATGTTAAACTTATCCTGGCTATCCAGTACAGTTCCTTAATGTTAGACTTATCCTGGCTATCCAGTACAGTTCCTTAATGTTAAACTTATCCTGGCTATCCAGTACAGTTCCTTAATGTTAAACTTATCCTGGCTATCCAGTACAGTTCCTTAATGTTAAACTTATCCTGGCTATCCAGTACAGTTCCTTAATGTTAAACTTATCCTGGCTATCCAGTACAGTTCCTTAATGTTAAACTTATCCTGGCTATCCAGTACAGTTCCTTAATGTTAGACTTATCCTGGCTATCCAGTACAGTTCCTTAATGTTAAACTTATCCTGGCTATCCAGTACAGTTCCTTAATGTTAAACTTATCCTGGCTATCCAGTACAGTTCCTTAATGTTAAACTTATCCTGGCTATCCAGTACAGTTCCTTAATGTTAAACTTATCCTGGCTATCCAGTACAGTTCCTTAATGTTAAACTTATCCTGGCTATCCAGTACAGTTCCTTAATGTTAAACTTATCCTGGCTATCCAGTACAGTTCCTTAATGTTAAACTTATCCTGGCTATCCAGTACAGTTCCTTAATGTTAGACTTATCCTGGCTATCCAGTACAGTTCCTTAATGTTAGACTTATCCTGGCTATCCAGTACAGTTCCTTAATGTTAAACTTATCCTGGCTATCCAGTACAGTTCCTTAATGTTAAACTTATCCTGGCTATCCAGTACAGTTCCTTAATGTTAGACTTATCCTGGCTATCCAGTACAGTTCCTTAATGTTAAACTTATCCTGGCTATCCAGTACAGTTCCTTAATGTTAGACTTATCCTGGCTATCCAGTACAGTTCCTTAATGTTAAACTTATCCTGGCTATCCAGTACAGTTCCTTAATGTTAGACTTATCCTGGCTATCCAGTACAGTTCCTTAATGTTAAACTTATCCTGGCTATCCAGTACAGTTCCTTAATGTTAAACTTATCCTGGCTATCCAGTACAGTTCCTTAATGTTAAACTTATCCTGGCTATCCAGTACAGTTCCTTAATGTTAGACTTATCCTGGCTATCCAGTACAGTTCCTTAATGTTAAACTTATCCTGGCTATCCAGTACAGTTCCTTAATGTTAAACTTATCCTGGCTATCCAGTACAGTTCCTTAATGTTAAACTTATCCTGGCTATCCAGTACAGTTCCTTAATGTTAAACTTATCCTGGCTATCCAGTACAGTTCCTTAATGTTAAACTTATCCTGGCTATCCAGTACAGTTCCTTAATGTTAAACTTATCCTGGCTATCCAGTACAGTTCCTTAATGTTAAACTTATCCTGGCTATCCAGTACAGTTCCTTAATGTTAGACTTATCCTGGCTATCCAGTACAGTTCCTTAATGTTAAACTTATCCTGGCTATCCAGTACAGTTCCTTAATGTTAAACTTATCCTGGCTATCCAGTACAGTTCCTTAATGTTAAACTTATCCTGGCTATCCAGTACAGTTCCTTAATGTTAAACTTATCCTGGCTATCCAGTACAGTTCCTTAATGTTAAACTTATCCTGGCTATCCAGTACAGTTCCTTAATGTTAGACTTATCCTGGCTATCCAGTACAGTTCCTTAATGTTAAACTTATCCTGGCTATCCAGTACAGTTCCTTAATGTTAAACTTATCCTGGCTATCCAGTACAGTTCCTTAATGTTAGACTTATCCTGGCTATCCAGTACAGTTCCTTAATGTTAAACTTATCCTGGCTATCCAGTACAGTTAAACTTTCCTTAATGTTAAGACTTATCCTGGCTATCCAGTACAGTTCTTAATGTTAGACTTATCCTGGCTATCCAGTACAGTTTAATGTTAAACTTATCCTGGCTATCCAGTACAGTTCCTTAATGTTAAACTTATCCTGGCTATCCAGTACAGTTCCTTAATGTTAAACTTATCCTGGCTATCCAGTACAGTTCCTTAATGTTAGACTTATCCTGGCTATCCAGTACAGTTCCTTAATGTTAAACTTATCCTGGCTATCCAGTACAGTTCCTTAATGTTAAACTTATCCTGGCTATCCAGTACAGTTCCTTAATGTTAAACTTATCCTGGCTATCCAGTACAGTTCCTTAATGTTAAACTTATCCTGGCTATCCAGTACAGTTCCTTAATGTTAAACTTATCCTGGCTATCCAGTACAGTTCCTTAATGTTAAACTTATCCTGGCTATCCAGTACAGTTCCTTAATGTTAAACTTATCCTGGCTATCCAGTACAGTTCCTTAATGTTAAACTTATCCTGGCTATCCAGTACAGTTCCTTAATGTTAGACTTATCCTGGCTATCCAGTACAGTTCCTTAATGTTAAACTTATCCTGGCTATCCAGTACAGTTCCTTAATGTTAAACTTATCCTGGCTATCCAGTACAGTTCCTTAATGTTAAACTTATCCTGGCTATCCAGTACAGTTCCTTAATGTTAAACTTATCCTGGCTATCCAGTACAGTTCCTTAATGTTAAACTTATCCTGGCTATCCAGTACAGTTCCTTAATGTTAGACTTATCCTGGCTATCCAGTACAGTTCCTTAATGTTAAACTTATCCTGGCTATCCAGTACAGTTCCTTAATGTTAGACTTATCCTGGCTATCCAGTACAGTTCCTTAATGTTAAACTTATCCTGGCTATCCAGTACAGTTCCTTAATGTTAGACTTATCCTGGCTATCCAGTACAGTTCCTTAATGTTAAACTTATCCTGGCTATCCAGTACAGTTCCTTAATGTTAAACTTATCCTGGCTATCCAGTACAGTTCCTTAATGTTAAACTTATCCTGGCTATCCAGTACAGTTCCTTAATGTTAAACTTATCCTGGCTATCCAGTACAGTTCCTTAATGTTAGACTTATCCTGGCTATCCAGTACAGTTCCTTAATGTTAGACTTATCCTGGCTATCCAGTACAGTTCCTTAATGTTAAACTTATCCTGGCTATCCAGTACAGTTCCTTAATGTTAGACTTATCCTGGCTATCCAGTACAGTTCCTTAATGTTAGACTTATCCTGGCTATCCAGTACAGTTCCTTAATGTTAAACTTATCCTGGCTATCCAGTACAGTTCCTTAATGTTAGACTTATCCTGGCTATCCAGTACAGTTCCTTAATGTTAGACTTATCCTGGCTATCCAGTACAGTTCCTTAATGTTAAACTTATCCTGGCTATCCAGTACAGTTCCTTAATGTTAGACTTATCCTGGCTATCCAGTACAGTTCCTTAATGTTAAACTTATCCTGGCTATCCAGTACAGTTCCTTAATGTTAAACTTATCCTGGCTATCCAGTACAGTTCCTTAATGTTAGACTTATCCTGGCTATCCAGTACAGTTCCTTAATGTTAAACTTATCCTGGCTATCCAGTACAGTTCCTTAATGTTAAACTTATCCTGGCTATCCAGTACAGTTCCTTAATGTTAAACTTATCCTGGCTATCCAGTACAGTTCCTTAATGTTAAACTTATCCTGGCTATCCAGTACAGTTCCTTAATGTTAAACTTATCCTGGCTATCCAGTACAGTTCCTTAATGTTAAACTTATCCTGGCTATCCAGTACAGTTCCTTAATGTTAAACTTATCCTGGCTATCCAGTACAGTTCCTTAATGTTAAACTTATCCTGGCTATCCAGTACAGTTCCTTAATGTTAAACTTATCCTGGCTATCCAGTACAGTTCCTTAATGTTAAACTTATCCTGGCTATCCAGTACAGTTCCTTAATGTTAAACTTATCCTGGCTATCCAGTACAGTTCCTTAATGTTAAACTTATCCTGGCTATCCAGTACAGTTCCTTAATGTTAAACTTATCCTGGCTATCCAGTACAGTTCCTTAATGTTAAACTTATCCTGGCTATCCAGTACAGTTCCTTAATGTTAGACTTATCCTGGCTATCCAGTACAGTTCCTTAATGTTAAACTTATCCTGGCTATCCAGTACAGTTCCTTAATGTTAAACTTATCCTGGCTATCCAGTACAGTTCCTTAATGTTAGACTTATCCTGGCTATCCAGTACAGTTCCTTAATGTTAGACTTATCCTGGCTATCCAGTACAGTTCCTTAATGTTAAACTTATCCTGGCTATCCAGTACAGTTCCTTAATGTTAGACTTATCCTGGCTATCCAGTACAGTTCCTTAATGTTAAACTTATCCTGGCTATCCAGTACAGTTCCTTAATGTTAAACTTATCCTGGCTATCCAGTACAGTTCCTTAATGTTAGACTTATCCTGGCTATCCAGTACAGTTCCTTAATGTTAAACTTATCCTGGCTATCCAGTACAGTTCCTTAATGTTAAACTTATCCTGGCTATCCAGTACAGTTCCTTAATGTTAGACTTATCCTGGCTATCCAGTACAGTTCCTTAATGTTAAACTTATCCTGGCTATCCAGTACAGTTCCTTAATGTTAAACTTATCCTGGCTATCCAGTACAGTTCCTTAATGTTAAACTTATCCTGGCTATCCAGTACAGTTCCTTAATGTTAAACTTATCCTGGCTATCCAGTACAGTTCCTTAATGTTAAACTTATCCTGGCTATCCAGTACAGTTCCTTAATGTTAAACTTATCCTGGCTATCCAGTACAGTTCCTTAATGTTAAACTTATCCTGGCTATCCAGTACAGTTCCTTAATGTTAGACTTATCCTGGCTATCCAGTACAGTTCCTTAATGTTAAACTTATCCTGGCTATCCAGTACAGTTCCTTAATGTTAAACTTATCCTGGCTATCCAGTACAGTTCCTTAATGTTAGACTTATCCTGGCTATCCAGTACAGTTCCTTAATGTTAAACTTATCCTGGCTATCCAGTACAGTTCCTTAATGTTAAACTTATCCTGGCTATCCAGTACAGTTCCTTAATGTTAAACTTATCCTGGCTATCCAGTACAGTTCCTTAATGTTAAACTTATCCTGGCTATCCAGTACAGTTCCTTAATGTTAGACTTATCCTGGCTATCCAGTACAGTTCCTTAATGTTAAACTTATCCTGGCTATCCAGTACAGTTCCTTAATGTTAGACTTATCCTGGCTATCCAGTACAGTTCCTTAATGTTAAACTTATCCTGGCTATCCAGTACAGTTCCTTAATGTTAGACTTATCCTGGCTATCCAGTACAGTTCCTTAATGTTAAACTTATCCTGGCTATCCAGTACAGTTCCTTAATGTTAAACTTATCCTGGCTATCCAGTACAGTTCCTTAATGTTAAACTTATCCTGGCTATCCAGTACAGTTCCTTAATGTTAAACTTATCCTGGCTATCCAGTACAGTTCCTTAATGTTAAACTTATCCTGGCTATCCAGTACAGTTCCTTAATGTTAAACTTATCCTGGCTATCCAGTACAGTTCCTTAATGTTAAACTTATCCTGGCTATCCAGTACAGTTCCTTAATGTTAAACTTATCCTGGCTATCCAGTACAGTTCCTTAATGTTAAACTTATCCTGGCTATCCAGTACAGTTCCTTAATGTTAAACTTATCCTGGCTATCCAGTACAGTTCCTTAATGTTAAACTTATCCTGGCTATCCAGTACAGTTCCTTAATGTTAAACTTATCCTGGCTATCCAGTACAGTTCCTTAATGTTAAACTTATCCTGGCTATCCAGTACAGTTCCTTAATGTTAGACTTATCCTGGCTATCCAGTACAGTTCCTTAATGTTAAACTTATCCTGGCTATCCAGTACAGTTCCTTAATGTTAAACTTATCCTGGCTATCCAGTACAGTTCCTTAATGTTAAACTTATCCTGGCTATCCAGTACAGTTCCTTAATGTTAGACTTATCCTGGCTATCCAGTACAGTTCCTTAATGTTAAACTTATCCTGGCTATCCAGTACAGTTCCTTAATGTTAAACTTATCCTGGCTATCCAGTACAGTTCCTTAATGTTAAACTTATCCTGGCTATCCAGTACAGTTCCTTAATGTTAAACTTATCCTGGCTATCCAGTACAGTTCCTTAATGTTAAACTTATCCTGGCTATCCAGTACAGTTCCTTAATGTTAAACTTATCCTGGCTATCCAGTACAGTTCCTTAATGTTAGACTTATCCTGGCTATCCAGTACAGTTCCTTAATGTTAGACTTATCCTGGCTATCCAGTACAGTTCCTTAATGTTAAACTTATCCTGGCTATCCAGTACAGTTCCTTAATGTTAAACTTATCCTGGCTATCCAGTACAGTTCCTTAATGTTAAACTTATCCTGGCTATCCAGTACAGTTCCTTAATGTTAGACTTATCCTGGCTATCCAGTACAGTTCCTTAATGTTAAACTTATCCTGGCTATCCAGTACAGTTCCTTAATGTTAAACTTATCCTGGCTATCCAGTACAGTTCCTTAATGTTAAACTTATCCTGGCTATCCAGTACAGTTCCTTAATGTTAACTTATCCTGGCTATCCAGTACAGTTCCTTAATGTTAAACTTATCCTGGCTATCCAGTACAGTTCCTTAATGTTAAACTTATCCTGGCTATCCAGTACAGTTCCTTAATGTTAAACTTATCCTGGCTATCCAGTACAGTTCCTTAATGTTAAACTTATCCTGGCTATCCAGTACAGTTCCTTAATGTTAGACTTATCCTGGCTATCCAGTACAGTTCCTTAATGTTAAACTTATCCTGGCTATCCAGTACAGTTCCTTAATGTTAAACTTATCCTGGCTATCCAGTACAGTTCCTTAATGTTAAACTTATCCTGGCTATCCAGTACAGTTCCTTAATGTTAGACTTATCCTGGCTATCCAGTACAGTTCCTTAATGTTAAACTTATCCTGGCTATCCAGTACAGTTCCTTAATGTTAGACTTATCCTGGCTATCCAGTACAGTTCTTAATGTTAAACTTATCCTGGCTATCCAGTACAGTTCCTTAATGTTAGACTTATCCTGGCTATCCAGTACAGTTCCTTAATGTTAAACTTATCCTGGCTATCCAGTACAGTTCCTTAATGTTAGACTTATCCTGGCTATCCAGTACAGTTCCTTAATGTTAAACTTATCCTGGCTATCCAGTACAGTTCCTTAATGTTAGACTTATCCTGGCTATCCAGTACAGTTCCTTAATGTTAGACTTATCCTGGCTATCCAGTACAGTTCCTTAATGTTAAACTTATCCTGGCTATCCAGTACAGTTCCTTAATGTTAGACTTATCCTGGCTATCCAGTACAGTTCCTTAATGTTAAACTTATCCTGGCTATCCAGTACAGTTCCTTAATGTTAAACTTATCCTGGCTATCCAGTACAGTTCCTTAATGTTAAACTTATCCTGGCTATCCAGTACAGTTCCTTAATGTTAGACTTATCCTGGCTATCCAGTACAGTTCCTTAATGTTAAACTTATCCTGGCTATCCAGTACAGTTCCTTAATGTTAGACTTATCCTGGCTATCCAGTACAGTTCCTTAATGTTAGACTTATCCTGGCTATCCAGTACAGTTCCTTAATGTTAAACTTATCCTGGCTATCCAGTACAGTTCCTTAATGTTAAACTTATCCTGGCTATCCAGTACAGTTCCTTAATGTTAAACTTATCCTGGCTATCCAGTACAGTTCCTTAATGTTAAACTTATCCTGGCTATCCAGTACAGTTCCTTAATGTTAGACTTATCCTGGCTATGCAGTACAGTTCCTTAATGTTAAACTTATCCTGGCTATCCAGTACAGTTCCTTAATGTTAGACTTATCCTGGCTATCCAGTACAGTTTCTTAATGTTAAACTTATCCTGGCTATCCAGTACAGTTCCTTAATGTTAGACTTATCCTGGCTATCCAGTACAGTTCCTTAATGTTAAACTTATCCTGGCTATCCAGTACAGTTCCTTAATGTTAAACTTATCCTGGCTATCCAGTACAGTTCCTTAATGTTAAACTTAATGTTAAACTTATCCTGGCTATCCAGTACAGTTCCTTAATGTTAAACTTATCCTGGCTATCCAGTACAGTTCCTTAATGTTAGACTTATCCTGGCTATCCAGTACAGTTCCTTAATGTTAGACTTATCCTGGCTATCCAGTACAGTTCCTTAATGTTAAACTTATCCTGGCTATCCAGTACAGTTCCTTAATGTTAGACTTATCCTGGCTATCCAGTACAGTTCCTTAATGTTAAACTTATCCTGGCTATCCAGTACAGTTCCTTAATGTTAAACTTATCCTGGCTATCCAGTACAGTTCCTTAATGTTAAACTTATCCTGGCTATCCAGTACAGTTCCTTAATGTTAAACTTATCCTGGCTATCCAGTACAGTTCCTTAATGTTAAACTTATCCTGGCTATCCAGTACAGTTCCTTAATGTTAAACTTATCCTGGCTATCCAGTACAGTTCCTTAATGTTAAACTTATCCTGGCTATCCAGTACAGTTCCTTAATGTTAAACTTATCCTGGCTATCCAGTACAGTTCCTTAATGTTAAACTTATCCTGGCTATCCAGTACAGTTCCTTAATGTTAAACTTATCCTGGCTATCCAGTACAGTTCCTTAATGTTAAACTTATCCTGGCTATCCAGTACAGTTCCTTAATGTTAGACTTATCCTGGCTATCCAGTACAGTTCCTTAATGTTAAACTTATCCTGGCTATCCAGTACAGTTCCTTAATGTTAAACTTATCCTGGCTATCCAGTACAGTTCCTTAATGTTAGACTTATCCTGGCTATCCAGTACAGTTCCTTAATGTTAAACTTATCCTGGCTATCCAGTACAGTTCCTTAATGTTAAACTTATCCTGGCTATCCAGTACAGTTCCTTAATGTTAAACTTATCCTGGCTATCCAGTACAGTTCCTTAATGTTAAACTTATCCTGGCTATCCAGTACAGTTCCTTAATGTTAAACTTATCCTGGCTATCCAGTACAGTTCCTTAATGTTAAACTTATCCTGGCTATCCAGTACAGTTCCTTAATGTTAAACTTATCCTGGCTATCCAGTACAGTTCCTTAATGTTAAACTTATCCTGGCTATCCAGTACAGTTCCTTAATGTTAAACTTATCCTGGCTATCCAGTACAGTTCCTTAATGTTAGACTTATCCTGGCTATCCAGTACAGTTCCTTAATGTTAAACTTATCCTGGCTATCCAGTACAGTTCCTTAATGTTAAACTTATCCTGGCTATCCAGTACAGTTCCTTAATGTTAAACTTATCCTGGCTATCCAGTACAGTTCCTTAATGTTAGACTTATCCTGGCTATCCAGTACAGTTCCTTAATGTTAGACTTATCCTGGCTATCCAGTACAGTTCCTTAATGTTAAACTTATCCTGGCTATCCAGTACAGTTCCTTAATGTTAGACTTATCCTGGCTATCCAGTACAGTTCCTTAATGTTAAACTTATCCTGGCTATCCAGTACAGTTCCTTAATGTTAGACTTATCCTGGCTATCCAGTACAGTTCCTTAATGTTAAACTTATCCTGGCTATCCAGTACAGTTCCTTAATGTTAAACTTATCCTGGCTATCCAGTACAGTTCCTTAATGTTAAACTTATCCTGGCTATCCAGTACAGTTCCTTAATGTTAGACTTATCCTGGCTATCCAGTACAGTTTCTTAATGTTAAACTTATCCTGGCTATCCAGTACAGTTCCTTAATGTTAGACTTATCCTGGCTATCCAGTACAGTTCCTTAATGTTAAACTTATCCTGGCTATCCAGTACAGTTCCTTAATGTTAGACTTATCCTGGCTATCCAGTACAGTTCCTTAATGTTAGACTTATCCTGGCTATCCAGTACAGTTCCTTAATGTTAAACTTATCCTGGCTATCCAGTACAGTTCCTTAATGTTAAACTTATCCTGGCTATCCAGTACAGTTCCTTAATGTTAGACTTATCCTGGCTATCCAGTACAGTTCCTTAATGTTAAACTTATCCTGGCTATCCAGTACAGTTCCTTAATGTTAAACTTATCCTGGCTATCCAGTACAGTTCCTTAATGTTAGACTTATCCTGGCTATCCAGTACAGTTCCTTAATGTTAAACTTATCCTGGCTATCCAGTACAGTTCCTTAATGTTAAACTTATCCTGGCTATCCAGTACAGTTCCTTAATGTTAAACTTATCCTGGCTATCCAGTACAGTTCCTTAATGTTAAACTTATCCTGGCTATCCAGTACAGTTCCTTAATGTTAAACTTATCCTGGCTATCCAGTACAGTTCCTTAATGTTAAACTTATCCTGGCTATCCAGTACAGTTCCTTAATGTTAGACTTATCCTGGCTATCCAGTACAGTTCCTTAATGTTAAACTTATCCTGGCTATCCAGTACAGTTCCTTAATGTTAGACTTATCCTGGCTATCCAGTACAGTTCCTTAATGTTAAACTTATCCTGGCTATCCAGTACAGTTCCTTAATGTTAGACTTATCCTGGCTATCCAGTACAGTTCCTTAATGTTAAACTTATCCTGGCTATCCAGTACAGTTCCTTAATGTTAGACTTATCCTGGCTATCCAGTACAGTTCCTTAATGTTAAACTTATCCTGGCTATCCAGTACAGTTCCTTAATGTTAGACTTATCCTGGCTATCCAGTACAGTTCCTTAATGTTAAACTTATCCTGGCTATCCAGTACAGTTCCTTAATGTTAAACTTATCCTGGCTATCCATGTTACACTTATCCTTAATCCAGTTAGACTTATCCTGGCTATCCAGTACAGTTCCTTAATGTTAAACTTATCCTGGCTATCCAGTACAGTTCCTTAATGTTAAACTTATCCTGGCTATCCAGTACAGTTCCTTAATGTTAAACTTATCCTGGCTATCCAGTACAGTTCCTTAATGTTAAACTTATCCTGGCTATCCAGTACAGTTCCTTAATGTTAAACTTATCCTGGCTATCCAGTACAGTTCCTTAATGTTAGACTTATCCTGGCTATCCAGTACAGTTCCTTAATGTTAAACTTATCCTGGCTATCCAGTACAGTTCCTTAATGTTAGACTTACTTATCCTGGCTATCCAGTACAGTTCCTTAATGTTAAACTTATCCTGGCTATCCAGTACAGTTCCTTAATGTTAAACTTATCCTGGCTATCCAGTACAGTTCCTTAATGTTAAACTTATCCTGGCTATCCAGTACAGTTCCTTAATGTTAAACTTATCCTGGCTATCCAGTACAGTTCCTTAATGTTAAACTTATCCTGGCTATCCAGTACAGTTCCTTAATGTTAAACTTATCCTGGCTATCCAGTACAGTTCCTTAATGTTAAACTTATCCTGGCTATCCAGTACAGTTCCTTAATGTTAGACTTATCCTGGCTATCCAGTACAGTTCCTTAATGTTAGACTTATCCTGGCTATCCAGTACAGTTCCTTAATGTTAAACTTATCCTGGCTATCCAGTACAGTTCCTTAATGTTAAACTTATCCTGGCTATCCAGTACAGTTCCTTAATGTTAGACTTATCCTGGCTATCCAGTACAGTTCCTTAATGTTAGACTTATCCTGGCTATCCAGTACAGTTCCTTAATGTTAGACTTATCCTGGCTATCCAGTACAGTTCCTTAATGTTAAACTTATCCTGGCTATCCAGTACAGTTCCTTAATGTTAGACTTATCCTGGCTATCCAGTACAGTTCCTTAATGTTAAACTTATCCTGGCTATCCAGTACAGTTCCTTAATGTTAAACTTATCCTGGCTATCCAGTACAGTTCCTTAATGTTAAACTTATCCTGGCTATCCAGTACAGTTCCTTAATGTTAAACTTATCCTGGCTATCCAGTACAGTTCCTTAATGTTAGACTTATCCTGGCTATCCAGTACAGTTCCTTAATGTTAAACTTATCCTGGCTATCCAGTACAGTTCCTTAATGTTAGACTTATCCTGGCTATCCAGTACAGTTCCTTAATGTTAAACTTATCCTGGCTATCCAGTACAGTTCCTTAATGTTAAACTTATCCTGGCTATCCAGTACAGTTCCTTAATGTTAGACTTATCCTGGCTATCCAGTACAGTTCCTTAATGTTAAACTTATCCTGGCTATCCAGTACAGTTCCTTAATGTTAAACTTATCCTGGCTATCCAGTACAGTTCCTTAATGTTAGACTTATCCTGGCTATCCAGTACAGTTCCTTAATGTTAGACTTATCCTGGCTATCCAGTACAGTTCCTTAATGTTAGACTTATCCTGGCTATCCAGTACAGTTCCTTAATGTTAAACTTATCCTGGCTATCCAGTACAGTTCCTTAATGTTAGACTTATCCTGGCTATCCAGTACAGTTCCTTAATGTTAAACTTATCCTGGCTATCCAGTACAGTTCCTTAATGTTAAACTTATCCTGGCTATCCAGTACAGTTCCTTAATGTTAAACTTATCCTGGCTATCCAGTACAGTTCCTTAATGTTAAACTTATCCTGGCTATCCAGTACAGTTCCTTAATGTTAAACTTATCCTGGCTATCCAGTACAGTTCCTTAATGTTAGACTTATCCTGGCTATCCAGTACAGTTCCTTAATGTTAAACTTATCCTGGCTATCCAGTACAGTTCCTTAATGTTAAACTTATCCTGGCTATCCAGTACAGTTCCTTAATGTTAAACTTATCCTGGCTATCCAGTACAGTTCCTTAATGTTAAACTTATCCTGGCTATCCAGTACAGTTCCTTAATGTTAGACTTATCCTGGCTATCCAGTACAGTTCCTTAATGTTAAACTTATCCTGGCTATCCAGTACAGTTCCTTAATGTTAAACTTATCCTGGCTATCCAGTACAGTTCCTTAATGTTAAACTTATCCTGGCTATCCAGTACAGTTCCTTAATGTTAGACTTATCCTGGCTATCCAGTACAGTTCCTTAATGTTAGACTTATCCTGGCTATCCAGTACAGTTCCTTAATGTTAAACTTATCCTGGCTATCCAGTACAGTTCCTTAATGTTAAACTTATCCTGGCTATCCAGTACAGTTCCTTAATGTTAGACTTATCCTGGCTATCCAGTACAGTTCCTTAATGTTAAACTTATCCTGGCTATCCAGTACAGTTCCTTAATGTTAAACTTATCCTGGCTATCCAGTACAGTTCCTTAATGTTAGACTTATCCTGGCTATCCAGTACAGTTCCTTAATGTTAAACTTATCCTGGCTATCCAGTACAGTTCCTTAATGTTAGACTTATCCTGGCTATCCAGTACAGTTCCTTAATGTTAGACTTATCCTGGCTATCCAGTACAGTTCCTTAATGTTAAACTTATCCTGGCTATCCAGTACAGTTCCTTAATGTTAAACTTATCCTGGCTATCCAGTACAGTTCCTTAATGTTAGACTTATCCTGGCTATCCAGTACAGTTCCTTAATGTTAAACTTATCCTGGCTATCCAGTACAGTTCCTTAATGTTAGACTTATCCTGGCTATCCAGTACAGTTCCTTAATGTTAAACTTATCCTGGCTATCCAGTACAGTTCCTTAATGTTAGACTTATCCTGGCTATCCAGTACAGTTCCTTAATGTTAAACTTATCCTGGCTATCCAGTACAGTTCCTTAATGTTAAACTTATCCTGGCTATCCAGTACAGTTCCTTAATGTTAAACTTATCCTGGCTATCCAGTACAGTTCCTTAATGTTAAACTTATCCTGGCTATCCAGTACAGTTCCTTAATGTTAGACTTATCCTGGCTATCCAGTACAGTTCCTTAATGTTAGACTTATCCTGGCTATCCAGTACAGTTCCTTAATGTTAAACTTATCCTGGCTATCCAGTACAGTTCCTTAATGTTAGACTTATCCTGGCTATCCAGTACAGTTCCTTAATGTTAAACTTATCCTGGCTATCCAGTACAGTTCCTTAATGTTAAACTTATCCTGGCTATCCAGTACAGTTCCTTAATGTTAGACTTATCCTGGCTATCCAGTACAGTTCCTTAATGTTAAACTTATCCTGGCTATCCAGTACAGTTCCTTAATGTTAAACTTATCCTGGCTATCCAGTACAGTTCCTTAATGTTAGACTTATCCTGGCTATCCAGTACAGTTCCTTAATGTTAAACTTATCCTGGCTATCCAGTACAGTTCCTTAATGTTAAACTTATCCTGGCTATCCAGTACAGTTCCTTAATGTTAGACTTATCCTGGCTATCCAGTACAGTTCCTTAATGTTAGACTTATCCTGGCTATCCAGTACAGTTCCTTAATGTTAAACTTATCCTGGCTATCCAGTACAGTTCCTTAATGTTAGACTTATCCTGGCTATCCAGTACAGTTCCTTAATGTTAAACTTATCCTGGCTATCCAGTACAGTTCCTTAATGTTAAACTTATCCTGGCTATCCAGTACAGTTCCTTAATGTTAAACTTATCCTGGCTATCCAGTACAGTTCCTTAATGTTAGACTTATCCTGGCTATCCAGTACAGTTCCTTAATGTTAAACTTATCCTGGCTATCCAGTACAGTTCCTTAATGTTAAACTTATCCTGGCTATCCAGTACAGTTCCTTAATGTTAAACTTATCCTGGCTATCCAGTACAGTTCCTTAATGTTAAACTTATCCTGGCTATCCAGTACAGTTCCTTAATGTTAGACTTATCCTGGCTATCCAGTACAGTTCCTTAATGTTAGACTTATCCTGGCTATCCAGTACAGTTCCTTAATGTTAAACTTATCCTGGCTATCCAGTACAGTTCCTTAATGTTAGACTTATCCTGGCTATCCAGTACAGTTCCTTAATGTTAGACTTATCCTGGCTATCCAGTACAGTTCCTTAATGTTAAACTTATCCTGGCTATCCAGTACAGTTCCTTAATGTTAGACTTATCCTGGCTATCCAGTACAGTTCCTTAATGTTAAACTTATCCTGGCTATCCAGTACAGTTCCTTAATGTTAAACTTATCCTGGCTATCCAGTACAGTTCCTTAATGTTAAACTTATCCTGGCTATCCAGTACAGTTCCTTAATGTTAGACTTATCCTGGCTATCCAGTACAGTTCCTTAATGTTAAACTTATCCTGGCTATCCAGTACAGTTCCTTAATGTTAGACTTATCCTGGCTATCCAGTACAGTTCCTTAATGTTAAACTTATCCTGGCTATCCAGTACAGTTCCTTAATGTTAAACTTATCCTGGCTATCCAGTACAGTTCCTTAATGTTAAACTTATCCTGGCTATCCAGTACAGTTCCTTAATGTTAACTTATCCTGGCTATCCAGTACAGTTCCTTAATGTTAAACTTATCCTGGCTATCCAGTACAGTTCCTTAATGTTAAACTTATCCTGGCTATCCAGTACAGTTCCTTAATGTTAAACTTATCCTGGCTATCCAGTACAGTTCCTTAATGTTAAACTTATCCTGGCTATCCAGTACAGTTCCTTAATGTTAAACTTATCCTGGCTATCCAGTACAGTTCCTTAATGTTAAACTTATCCTGGCTATCCAGTACAGTTCCTTAATGTTAAACTTATCCTGGCTATCCAGTACAGTTCCTTAATGTTAAACTTATCCTGGCTATCCAGTACAGTTCCTTAATGTTAAACTTATCCTGGCTATCCAGTACAGTTCCTTAATGTTAGACTTATCCTGGCTATCCAGTACAGTTCCTTAATGTTAGACTTATCCTGGCTATCCAGTACAGTTCCTTAATGTTAAACTTATCCTGGCTATCCAGTACAGTTCCTTAATGTTAAACTTATCCTGGCTATCCAGTACAGTTCCTTAATGTTAGACTTATCCTGGCTATCCAGTACAGTTCCTTAATGTTAAACTTATCCTGGCTATCCAGTACAGTTCCTTAATGTTAAACTTATCCTGGCTATCCAGTACAGTTCCTTAATGTTAAACTTATCCTGGCTATCCAGTACAGTTCCTTAATGTTAAACTTATCCTGGCTATCCAGTACAGTTCCTTAATGTTAAACTTATCCTGGCTATCCAGTACAGTTCCTTAATGTTAGACTTATCCTGGCTATCCAGTACAGTTCCTTAATGTTAAACTTATCCTGGCTATCCAGTACAGTTCCTTAATGTTAGACTTATCCTGGCTATCCAGTACAGTTCCTTAATGTTAGACTTATCCTGGCTATCCAGTACAGTTCCTTAATGTTAAACTTATCCTGGCTATCCAGTACAGTTCCTTAATGTTAGACTTATCCTGGCTATCCAGTACAGTTCCTTAATGTTAGACTTATCCTGGCTATCCAGTACAGTTCCTTAATGTTAGACTTATCCTGGCTATCCAGTACAGTTCCTTAATGTTAAACTTATCCTGGCTATCCAGTACAGTTCCTTAATGTTAAACTTATCCTGGCTATCCAGTACAGTTCCTTAATGTTAAACTTATCCTGGCTATCCAGTACAGTTCCTTAATGTTAAACTTATCCTGGCTATCCAGTACAGTTCCTTAATGTTAAACTTATCCTGGCTATCCAGTACAGTTCCTTAATGTTAGACTTATCCTGGCTATCCAGTACAGTTCCTTAATGTTAAACTTATCCTGGCTATCCAGTACAGTTCCTTAATGTTAGACTTATCCTGGCTATCCAGTACACTTAATGTTAAACTTATCCTGGCTATCCAGTACAGTTCCTTAATGTTAGACTTATCCTGGCTATCCAGTACAGTTCCTTAATGTTAAACTTATCCTGGCTATCCAGTACAGTTCCTTAATGTTAGACTTATCCTGGCTATCCAGTACAGTTCCTTAATGTTAAACTTATCCTGGCTATCCAGTACAGTTCCTTAATGTTAAACTTATCCTGGCTATCCAGTACAGTTCCTTAATGTTAGACTTATCCTGGCTATCCAGTACAGTTCCTTAATGTTAAACTTATCCTGGCTATCCAGTACAGTTCCTTAATGTTAGACTTATCCTGGCTATCCAGTACAGTTCCTTAATGTTAAACTTATCCTGGCTATCCAGTACAGTTCCTTAATGTTAGACTTATCCTGGCTATCCAGTACAGTTCCTTAATGTTAAACTTATCCTGGCTATCCAGTACAGTTCCTTAATGTTAGACTTATCCTGGCTATCCAGTACAGTTCCTTAATGTTAAACTTATCCTGGCTATCCAGTACAGTTCCTTAATGTTAAACTTATCCTGGCTATCCAGTACAGTTCCTTAATGTTAAACTTATCCTGGCTATCCAGTACAGTTCCTTAATGTTAAACTTATCCTGGCTATCCAGTACAGTTCCTTAATGTTAAACTTATCCTGGCTATCCAGTACAGTTCCTTAATGTTAAACTTATCCTGGCTATCCAGTACAGTTCCTTAATGTTAAACTTATCCTGGCTATCCAGTACAGTTCCTTAATGTTAAACTTATCCTGGCTATCCAGTACAGTTCCTTAATGTTAAACTTATCCTGGCTATCCAGTACAGTTCCTTAATGTTAGACTTATCCTGGCTATCCAGTACAGTTCCTTAATGTTAAACTTATCCTGGCTATCCAGTACAGTTCCTTAATGTTAGACTTATCCTGGCTATCCAGTACAGTTCCTTAATGTTAGACTTATCCTGGCTATCCAGTACAGTTCCTTAATGTTAAACTTATCCTGGCTATCCAGTACAGTTCCTTAATGTTAAACTTATCCTGGCTATCCAGTACAGTTCCTTAATGTTAGACTTATCCTGGCTATCCAGTACAGTTCCTTAATGTTAGACTTATCCTGGCTATCCAGTACAGTTCCTTAATGTTAAACTTATCCTGGCTATCCAGTACAGTTCCTTAATGTTAAACTTATCCTGGCTATCCAGTACAGTTCCTTAATGTTAAACTTATCCTGGCTATCCAGTACAGTTCCTTAATGTTAGACTTATCCTGGCTATCCAGTACAGTTCCTTAATGTTAAACTTATCCTGGCTATCCAGTACAGTTCCTTAATGTTAGACTTATCCTGGCTATCCAGTACAGTTCCTTAATGTTAAACTTATCCTGGCTATCCAGTACAGTTCCTTAATGTTAAACTTATCCTGGCTATCCAGTACAGTTCCTTAATGTTAGACTTATCCTGGCTATCCAGTACAGTTCCTTAATGTTAAACTTATCCTGGCTATCCAGTACAGTTCCTTAATGTTAAACTTATCCTGGCTATCCAGTACAGTTCCTTAATGTTAAACTTATCCTGGCTATCCAGTACAGTTCCTTAATGTTAAACTTATCCTGGCTATCCAGTACAGTTCCTTAATGTTAGACTTATCCTGGCTATCCAGTACAGTTCCTTAATGTTAGACTTATCCTGGCTATCCAGTACAGTTCCTTAATGTTAAACTTATCCTGGCTATCCAGTACAGTTCCTTAATGTTAAACTTATCCTGGCTATCCAGTACAGTTCCTTAATGTTAGACTTATCCTGGCTATCCAGTACAGTTCCTTAATGTTAGACTTATCCTGGCTATCCAGTACAGTTCCTTAATGTTAGACTTATCCTGGCTATCCAGTACAGTTCCTTAATGTTAAACTTATCCTGGCTATCCAGTACAGTTCCTTAATGTTAAACTTATCCTGGCTATCCAGTACAGTTCCTTAATGTTAAACTTATCCTGGCTATCCAGTACAGTTCCTTAATGTTAAACTTATCCTGGCTATCCAGTACAGTTCCTTAATGTTAAACTTATCCTGGCTATCCAGTACAGTTCCTTAATGTTAGACTTATCCTGGCTATCCAGTACAGTTCTTAATGTTAAACTTATCCTGGCTATCCAGTACAGTTCCTTAATGTTAGACTTATCCTGGCTATCCAGTACAGTTCCTTAATGTTAAACTTATCCTGGCTATCCAGTACAGTTCCTTAATGTTAGACTTATCCTGGCTATCCAGTACAGTTCCTTAATGTTAAACTTATCCTGGCTATCCAGTACAGTTCCTTAATGTTAGACTTATCCTGGCTATCCAGTACAGTTCCTTAATGTTAAACTTATCCTGGCTATCCAGTACAGTTCCTTAATGTTAAACTTATCCTGGCTATCCAGTACAGTTCCTTAATGTTAGACTTATCCTGGCTATCCAGTACAGTTCCTTAATGTTAAACTTATCCTGGCTATCCAGTACAGTTCCTTAATGTTAGACTTATCCTGGCTATCCAGTACAGTTCCTTAATGTTAAACTTATCCTGGCTATCCAGTACAGTTCCTTAATGTTAGACTTATCCTGGCTATCCAGTACAGTTCCTTAATGTTAAACTTATCCTGGCTATCCAGTACAGTTCCTTAATGTTAAACTTATCCTGGCTATCCAGTACAGTTCCTTAATGTTAAACTTATCCTGGCTATCCAGTACAGTTCCTTAATGTTAGACTTATCCTGGCTATCCAGTACAGTTCCTTAATGTTAAACTTATCCTGGCTATCCAGTACAGTTCCTTAATGTTAAACTTATCCTGGCTATCCAGTACAGTTCCTTAATGTTAAACTTATCCTGGCTATCCAGTACAGTTCCTTAATGTTAGACTTATCCTGGCTATCCAGTACAGTTCCTTAATGTTAGACTTATCCTGGCTATCCAGTACAGTTCCTTAATGTTAGACTTATCCTGGCTATCCAGTACAGTTCCTTAATGTTAAACTTATCCTGGCTATCCAGTACAGTTCCTTAATGTTAAACTTATCCTGGCTATCCAGTACAGTTCCTTAATGTTAAACTTATCCTGGCTATCCAGTACAGTTCCTTAATGTTAAACTTATCCTGGCTATCCAGTACAGTTCCTTAATGTTAAACTTATCCTGGCTATCCAGTACAGTTCCTTAATGTTAAACTTATCCTGGCTATCCAGTACAGTTCCTTAATGTTAAACTTATCCTGGCTATCCAGTACAGTTCCTTAATGTTAGACTTATCCTGGCTATCCAGTACAGTTCCTTAATGTTAAACTTATCCTGGCTATCCAGTACAGTTCCTTAATGTTAGACTTATCCTGGCTATCCAGTACAGTTCCTGGCTATAATGTTAAACTTATCCTGGCTATCCAGTACAGTTCCTTAATGTTAGACTTATCCTGGCTATCCAGTACAGTTCCTTAATGTTAAACTTATCCTGGCTATCCAGTACAGTTCCTTAATGTTAAACTTATCCTGGCTATCCAGTACAGTTCCTTAATGTTAGACTTATCCTGGCTATCCAGTACAGTTCCTTAATGTTAAACTTATCCTGGCTATCCAGTACAGTTCCTTAATGTTAAACTTATCCTGGCTATCCAGTACAGTTCCTTAATGTTAAACTTATCCTGGCTATCCAGTACAGTTCCTTAATGTTAAACTTATCCTGGCTATCCAGTACAGTTCCTTAATGTTAAACTTATCCTGGCTATCCAGTACAGTTCCTTAATGTTAGACTTATCCTGGCTATCCAGTACAGTTCCTTAATGTTAAACTTATCCTGGCTATCCAGTACAGTTCCTTAATGTTAAACTTATCCTGGCTATCCAGTACAGTTCCTTAATGTTAAACTTATCCTGGCTATCCAGTACAGTTCCTTAATGTTAAACTTATCCTGGCTATCCAGTACAGTTCCTTAATGTTAGACTTATCCTGGCTATCCAGTACAGTTCCTTAATGTTAGACTTATCCTGGCTATCCAGTACAGTTCCTTAATGTTAAACTTATCCTGGCTATCCAGTACAGTTCCTTAATGTTAGACTTATCCTGGCTATCCAGTACAGTTCCTTAATGTTAGACTTATCCTGGCTATCCAGTACAGTTCCTTAATGTTAGACTTATCCTGGCTATCCAGTACAGTTCCTTAATGTTAGACTTATCCTGGCTATCCAGTACAGTTCCTTAATGTTAAACTTATCCTGGCTATCCAGTACAGTTCCTTAATGTTAAACTTATCCTAATTATCCAGTACACTTCCTTAATGTTAAACTTATCCTGGCTATCCAGTACAGTTCCTTAATGTTAAACTTATCCTGGCTATCCAGTACAGTTCCTTAATGTTAAACTTATCCTGGCTATCCAGTACAGTTCCTTAATGTTAGACTTATCCTGGCTATCCAGTACAGTTCCTTAATGTTAGACTTATCCTGGCTATCCAGTACAGTTCCTTAATGTTAGACTTATCCTGGCTATCCAGTACAGTTCCTTAATGTTAAACTTATCCTGGCTATCCAGTACAGTTCCTTAATGTTAGACTTATCCTGGCTATCCAGTACAGTTCCTTAATGTTAAACTTATCCTGGCTATCCAGTACAGTTCCTTAATGTTAGACTTATCCTGGCTATCCAGTACAGTTCCTTAATGTTAAACTTATCCTGGCTATCCAGTACAGTTCCTTAATGTTAGACTTATCCTGGCTATCCAGTACAGTTCCTTAATGTTAGACTTATCCTGGCTATCCAGTACAGTTCCTTAATGTTAGACTTATCCTGGCTATCCAGTACAGTTCCTTAATGTTAAACTTATCCTGGCTATCCAGTACAGTTCCTTAATGTTAGACTTATCCTGGCTATCCAGTACAGTTCCTTAATGTTAGACTTATCCTGGCTATCCAGTACAGTTCCTTAATGTTAAACTTATCCTGGCTATCCAGTACAGTTCCTTAATGTTAGACTTATCCTGGCTATCCAGTACAGTTCCTTAATGTTAAACTTATCCTGGCTATCCAGTACAGTTCCTTAATGTTAGACTTATCCTGGCTATCCAGTACAGTTCCTTAATGTTAGACTTATCCTGGCTATCCAGTACAGTTCCTTAATGTTAAACTTATCCTGGCTATCCAGTACAGTTCCTTAATGTTAAACTTATCCTGGCTATCCAGTACAGTTCCTTAATGTTAGACTTATCCTGGCTATCCAGTACAGTTCCTTAATGTTAAACTTATCCTGGCTATCCAGTACAGTTCCTTAATGTTAGACTTATCCTGGCTATCCAGTACAGTTCCTTAATGTTAAACTTATCCTGGCTATCCAGTACAGTTCCTTAATAAACTTATCCTATCCAGTACTTATCCTGGCTATCCAGTACAGTTCCTTAATGTTAGACTTATCCTGGCTATCCAGTACAGTTCCTTAATGTTAAACTTATCCTGGCTATCCAGTACAGTTCCTTAATGTTAAACTTATCCTGGCTATCCAGTACAGTTCCTTAATGTTAGACTTATCCTGGCTATCCAGTACAGTTCCTTAATGTTAGACTTATCCTGGCTATCCAGTACAGTTCCTTAATGTTAGACTTATCCTGGCTATCCAGTACAGTTCCTTAATGTTAAACTTATCCTGGCTATCCAGTACAGTTCCTTAATGTTAAACTTATCCTGGCTATCCAGTACAGTTCCTTAATGTTAAACTTATCCTGGCTATCCAGTACAGTTCCTTAATGTTAAACTTATCCTGGCTATCCAGTACAGTTCCTTAATGTTAAACTTATCCTGGCTATCCAGTACAGTTCCTTAATGTTAGACTTATCCTGGCTATCCAGTACAGTTCCTTAATGTTAGACTTATCCTGGCTATCCAGTACAGTTCCTTAATGTTAAACTTATCCTGGCTATCCAGTACAGTTCCTTAATGTTAAACTTATCCTGGCTATCCAGTACAGTTCCTTAATGTTAGACTTATCCTGGCTATCCAGTACAGTTCCTTAATGTTAAACTTATCCTGGCTATCCAGTACAGTTCCTTAATGTTAGACTTATCCTGGCTATCCAGTACAGTTCCTTAATGTTAAACTTATCCTGGCTATCCAGTACAGTTCCTTAATGTTAAACTTATCCTGGCTATCCAGTACAGTTCCTTAATGTTAGACTTATCCTGGCTATCCAGTACAGTTCCTTAATGTTAGACTTATCCTGGCTATCCAGTACAGTTCCTTAATGTTAAACTTATCCTGGCTATCCAGTACAGTTCCTTAATGTTAAACTTATCCTGGCTATCCAGTACAGTTCCTTAATGTTAAACTTATCCTGGCTATCCAGTACAGTTCCTTAATGTTAGACTTATCCTGGCTATCCAGTACAGTTCCTTAATGTTAAACTTATCCTGGCTATCCAGTACAGTTCCTTAATGTTAAACTTATCCTGGCTATCCAGTACAGTTCCTTAATGTTAAACTTATCCTGGCTATCCAGTACAGTTCCTTAATGTTAAACTTATCCTGGCTATCCAGTACAGTTCCTTAATGTTAGACTTATCCTGGCTATCCAGTACAGTTCCTTAATGTTAAACTTATCCTGGCTATCCAGTACAGTTCCTTAATGTTAAACTTATCCTGGCTATCCAGTACAGTTCCTTAATGTTAGACTTATCCTGGCTATCCAGTACAGTTCCTTAATGTTAAACTTATCCTGGCTATCCAGTACAGTTCCTTAATGTTAGACTTATCCTGGCTATCCAGTACAGTTCCTTAATGTTAGACTTATCCTGGCTATCCAGTACAGTTCCTTAATGTTAAACTTATCCTGGCTATCCAGTACAGTTCCTTAATGTTAGACTTATCCTGGCTATCCAGTACAGTTCCTTAATGTTAGACTTATCCTGGCTATCCAGTACAGTTCCTTAATGTTAAACTTATCCTGGCTATCCAGTACAGTTCCTTAATGTTAAACTTATCCTGGCTATCCAGTACAGTTCCTTAATGTTAGACTTATCCTGGCTATCCAGTACAGTTCCTTAATGTTAGACTTATCCTGGCTATCCAGTACAGTTCCTTAATGTTAGACTTATCCTGGCTATCCAGTACAGTTCCTTAATGTTAGACTTATCCTGGCTATCCAGTACAGTTCCTTAATGTTAAACTTATCCTGGCTATCCAGTACAGTTCCTTAATGTTAGACTTATCCTGGCTATCCAGTACAGTTCCTTAATGTTAAACTTATCCTGGCTATCCAGTACAGTTCCTTAATGTTAAACTTATCCTGGCTATCCAGTACAGTTCCTTAATGTTAAACTTATCCTGGCTATCCAGTACAGTTCCTTAATGTTAAACTTATCCTGGCTATCCAGTACAGTTCCTTAATGTTAAACTTATCCTGGCTATCCAGTACAGTTCCTTAATGTTAGACTTATCCTGGCTATCCAGTACAGTTCCTTAATGTTAAACTTATCCTGGCTATCCAGTACAGTTCCTTAATGTTAGACTTATCCTGGCTATCCAGTACAGTTCCTTAATGTTAAACTTATCCTGGCTATCCAGTACAGTTCCTTAATGTTAGACTTATCCTGGCTATCCAGTACAGTTCCTTAATGTTAGACTTATCCTGGCTATCCAGTACAGTTCCTTAATGTTAGACTTATCCTGGCTATCCAGTACAGTTCCTTAATGTTAAACTTATCCTGGCTATCCAGTACAGTTCCTTAATGTTAGACTTATCCTGGCTATCCAGTACAGTTCCTTAATGTTAGACTTATCCTGGCTATCCAGTACAGTTCCTTAATGTTAAACTTATCCTGGCTATCCAGTACAGTTCCTTAATGTTAAACTTATCCTGGCTATCCAGTGTTAGACTTATCCTTATCCAGTACAGTTAATGTTAACTTATCCTGGCTATCCAGTACAGTTCCTTAATGTTAGACTTATCCTGGCTATCCAGTACAGTTCCTTAATGTTAAACTTATCCTGGCTATCCAGTACAGTTCCTTAATGTTAGACTTATCCTGGCTATCCAGTACAGTTCCTTAATGTTAAACTTATCCTGGCTATCCAGTACAGTTCCTTAATGTTAGACTTATCCTGGCTATCCAGTACAGTTCCTTAATGTTAAACTTATCCTGGCTATCCAGTACAGTTCCTTAATGTTAAACTTATCCTGGCTATCCAGTACAGTTCCTTAATGTTAAACTTATCCTGGCTATCCAGTACAGTTCCTTAATGTTAAACTTATCCTGGCTATCCAGTACAGTTCCTTAATGTTAAACTTATCCTGGCTATCCAGTACAGTTCCTTAATGTTAGACTTATCCTGGCTATCCAGTACAGTTCCTTAATGTTAAACTTATCCTGGCTATCCAGTACAGTTCCTTAATGTTAGACTTATCCTGGCTATCCAGTACAGTTCCTTAATGTTAAACTTATCCTGGCTATCCAGTACAGTTCCTTAATGTTAGACTTATCCTGGCTATCCAGTACAGTTCCTTAATGTTAGACTTATCCTGGCTATCCAGTACAGTTCCTTAATGTTAGACTTATCCTGGCTATCCAGTACAGTTCCTTAATGTTAAACTTATCCTGGCTATCCAGTACAGTTCCTTAATGTTAGACTTATCCTGGCTATCCAGTACAGTTCCTTAATGTTAGACTTATCCTGGCTATCCAGTACAGTTCCTTAATGTTAAACTTATCCTGGCTATCCAGTACAGTTCCTTAATGTTAGACTTATCCTGGCTATCCAGTACAGTTCCTTAATGTTAAACTTATCCTGGCTATCCAGTACAGTTCCTTAATGTTAGACTTATCCTGGCTATCCAGTACAGTTCCTTAATGTTAAACTTATCCTGGCTATCCAGTACAGTTCCTTAATGTTAGACTTATCCTGGCTATCCAGTACAGTTCCTTAATGTTAAACTTATCCTGGCTATCCAGTACAGTTCCTTAATGTTAAACTTATCCTGGCTATCCAGTACAGTTCCTTAATGTTAGACTTATCCTGGCTATCCAGTACAGTTCCTTAATGTTAAACTTATCCTGGCTATCCAGTACAGTTCCTTAATGTTAGACTTATCCTGGCTATCCAGTACAGTTCCTTAATGTTAAACTTATCCTGGCTATCCAGTACAGTTCCTTAATGTTAGACTTATCCTGGCTATCCAGTACAGTTCCTTAATGTTAAACTTATCCTGGCTATCCAGTACAGTTCCTTAATGTTAGACTTATCCTGGCTATCCAGTACAGTTCCTTAATGTTAAACTTATCCTGGCTATCCAGTACAGTTCCTTAATGTTAGACTTATCCTGGCTATCCAGTACAGTTCCTTAATGTTAAACTTATCCTGGCTATCCAGTACAGTTCCTTAATGTTAAACTTATCCTGGCTATCCAGTACAGTTCCTTAATGTTAAACTTATCCTGGCTATCCAGTACAGTTCCTTAATGTTAAACTTATCCTGGCTATCCAGTACAGTTCCTTAATGTTAGACTTATCCTGGCTATCCAGTACAGTTCCTTAATGTTAAACTTATCCTGGCTATCCAGTACAGTTCCTTAATGTTAAACTTATCCTGGCTATCCAGTACAGTTCCTTAATGTTAGACTTATCCTGGCTATCCAGTACAGTTCCTTAATGTTAAACTTATCCTGGCTATCCAGTACAGTTCCTTAATGTTAGACTTATCCTGGCTATCCAGTACAGTTCCTTAATGTTAAACTTATCCTGGCTATCCAGTACAGTTCCTTAATGTTAGACTTATCCTGGCTATCCAGTACAGTTCCTTAATGTTAGACTTATCCTGGCTATCCAGTACAGTTCCTTAATGTTAAACTTATCCTGGCTATCCAGTACAGTTCCTTAATGTTAGACTTATCCTGGCTATCCAGTACAGTTCCTTAATGTTAAACTTATCCTGGCTATCCAGTACAGTTCCTTAATGTTAGACTTATCCTGGCTATCCAGTACAGTTCCTTAATGTTAAACTTATCCTGGCTATCCAGTACAGTTCCTTAATGTTAAACTTATCCTGGCTATCCAGTACAGTTCCTTAATGTTAAACTTATCCTGGCTATCCAGTACAGTTCCTTAATGTTAGACTTATCCTGGCTATCCAGTACAGTTCCTTAATGTTAAACTTATCCTGGCTATCCAGTACAGTTCCTTAATGTTAGACTTATCCTGGCTATCCAGTACAGTTCCTTAATGTTAAACTTATCCTGGCTATCCAGTACAGTTCCTTAATGTTAGACTTATCCTGGCTATCCAGTACAGTTCCTTAATGTTAGACTTATCCTGGCTATCCAGTACAGTTCCTTAATGTTAAACTTATCCTGGCTATCCAGTACAGTTCCTTAATGTTAAACTTATCCTGGCTATCCAGTACAGTTCCTTAATGTTAGACTTATCCTGGCTATCCAGTACAGTTCCTTAATGTTAGACTTATCCTGGCTATCCAGTACAGTTCCTTAATGTTAGACTTATCCTGGCTATCCAGTACAGTTCCTTAATGTTAGACTTATCCTGGCTATCCAGTACAGTTCCTTAATGTTAAACTTATCCTGGCTATCCAGTACAGTTCCTTAATGTTAAACTTATCCTGGCTATCCAGTACAGTTCCTTAATGTTAAACTTATCCTGGCTATCCAGTACAGTTCCTTAATGTTAAACTTATCCTGGCTATCCAGTACAGTTCCTTAATGTTAGACTTATCCTGGCTATCCAGTACAGTTCCTTAATGTTAAACTTATCCTGGCTATCCAGTACAGTTCCTTAATGTTAAACTTATCCTGGCTATCCAGTACAGTTCCTTAATGTTAAACTTATCCTGGCTATCCAGTACAGTTCCTTAATGTTAAACTTATCCTGGCTATCCAGTACAGTTCCTTAATGTTAAACTTATCCTGGCTATCCAGTACAGTTCCTTAATGTTAGACTTATCCTGGCTATCCAGTACAGTTCCTTAATGTTAAACTTATCCTGGCTATCCAGTACAGTTCCTTAATGTTAGACTTATCCTGGCTATCCAGTACAGTTCCTTAATGTTAGACTTATCCTGGCTATCCAGTACAGTTCCTTAATGTTAAACTTATCCTGGCTATCCAGTACAGTTCCTTAATGTTAGACTTATCCTGGCTATCCAGTACAGTTCCTTAATGTTAGACTTATCCTGGCTATCCAGTACAGTTCCTTAATGTTAAACTTATCCTGGCTATCCAGTACAGTTCCTTAATGTTAAACTTATCCTGGCTATCCAGTACAGTTCCTTAATGTTAGACTTATCCTGGCTATCCAGTACAGTTCCTTAATGTTAGACTTATCCTGGCTATCCAGTACAGTTCCTTAATGTTAGACTTATCCTGGCTATCCAGTACAGTTCCTTAATGTTAGACTTATCCTGGCTATCCAGTACAGTTCTTTAATGTTAAACTTATCCTGGCTATCCAGTACAGTTCCTTAATGTTAGACTTATCCTGGCTATCCAGTACAGTTCCTTAATGTTAAACTTATCCTGGCTATCCAGTACAGTTCCTTAATGTTAAACTTATCCTGGCTATCCAGTACAGTTCCTTAATGTTAAACTTATCCTGGCTATCCAGTACAGCTCCTTAATGTTAAACTTATCCTGGCTATCCAGTACAGCTCCTTAATGTTAAACTTATCCTGGCTATCCAGTACAGCTCCTTAATGTTAGATTTATCCTGGCTATCCAGTACAGTTCTTTAATGTTAAACTTATCCTGGCTATCCAGTACAGTTCCTTAATGTTAGACTTATCCTGGCTATCCAGTACAGCTTCTTAATGTTAAACTTATCCTGGCTATCCAGTACAGTTCCTTAATGTTAGACTTATCTTGGCTATCCAGTACAGTTCCTTAATGTTAGACTTATCCTGGCTATCCAGTACAGCTCCTTAATGTTATATTTATCCTGGCTATCCAGTACAGTTCCTTAATGTTAAACTTATCCTGGCTATCCAGTACAGCTCCTTAATGTTAGACTTATCCTGGCTATCCAGTACAGCTCCTTAATGTTAGATTTATCCTGGCTATCCATTACAGTTCCTTAATGTTAAACTTATCCTGGCTATCCAGTATCCTTAATGTTAGACTTATCCAGTCCAGTACAGTTCCTTAATGTTAGACTTATCCTGGCTATCCAGTACAGTTCCTTAATGTTAGACTTATCCTGGCTATCCAGTACAGTTCCTTAATGTTAGACTTATCCTGGCTATCCAGTACAGTTCCTTAATGTTAAACTTATCCTGGCTATCCAGTACAGTTCCTTAATGTTAGACTTATCCTGGCTATCCAGTACAGTTCCTTAATGTTAGACTTATCCTGGCTATCCAGTACAGTTCCTTAATGTTAGACTTATCCTGGCTATCCAGTACAGTTCCTTAATGTTAAACTTATCCTGGCTATCCAGTACAGTTCCTTAATGTTAAACTTATCCTGGCTATCCAGTACAGTTCCTTAATGTTAAACTTATCCTGGCTATCCAGTACAGTTCCTTAATGTTAAACTTATCCTGGCTATCCAGTACAGCTATCCAGTACAGTTCCTTAATGTTAAACTTATCCTGGCTATCCAGTACAGTTCCTTAATGTTAGATTTATCCTGGCTATCCAGTACAGTTCTTTAATGTTAAACTTATCCTGGCTATCCAGGACACTTCCTTAATGTTAGACTTATCCTGGCTATCCAGTACAGCTTCTTAATGTTAAACTTATCCTGGCTATCCAGTACAGCTCCTTAATGTTAGATTTATCTTGGCTATCCAGTACAGTTCCTTAATGTTAGACTTATCCTAGCTATCCAGTACAGCTCCTTAATTTTATATTTATCCTGGCTATCCAGTACAGTTCCTTAATGTTAAACTTATCCTGGCTATCCAGTACAGCTCCTTAATGTTAGACTTATCCTGGCTATCCAGTACAGCTCCTTAATGTTAGATTTATCCTGGCTATCCATTACAGTTGTTTAATGTTAAACTTATCCTGGCTATCCAGTACAGCTCCTTAATGTTAGACTTATCCTGGCTGTCCAGTACAGTTTTTTAATGTTAAACTTATCCTGGCTATCCAGAACACTTCCTTAATGTTAGACTTATCCTGGCTATCCAGTACAGTTCCTTATGTTAAACTTATCCTGGGTATCCAGTACAGTTCCTTAATGTTAGACTTATCCTGGCTATCCATTACAGTTCCTTAATGTTAAACTTATCCTGGCTATTCAGTACAGTTCCTTAATGTTAAACTTATCCTGGCTATCCAGTACAGTTCCTTAATGTTAGAGTTATCCTGGCTATCCAGTACAGTTTCTTAATGTTAAACGTATCCTGGCTATCCAGATCTCTTCCTTAATGTTAGGATTATTCTGGCTATCCAGTACAGTTCCTTAATGTTAAATCTATCCTGGCTATCCAGTACAGTTCCTTAATGTTAGTTTTATCCTGGCTATCCAGTACAGTTTCTTAATGTTAAATCTATCCTGGCTATCCAGTACAGTTCCTTAATGTTAGACTTATCCTGGCTATCCAGTACAGTTCCTTAATGTTAGACTTATCCTGGCTGTCCAGTACAGTTCCTTAATGTTAGACTTATCCTGGCTATCCAGTACAGTTCATTAATGTTAAACTTATCCTGGTTGTCCAGTACAGTTCATTAATGTTAAACTTATCCTGGCTATCCAGTACAGTTCCTTAATGTTAAACTTATCCTGGCTATCCAGTACAGTTCATTAATGTTAAACTTATCCTGGCTATCCAGTACAGTTCCTTAATGTTAGACTTATCCTGGCTATCCAGTACAGTTCCTTAATGTTAGACTTATCCTGGCTATCCAGTACAGTTCCTTATGTTAAACTTATCCTGGGTATCCAGTACAGTTCCTTAATGTTAGACTTATCTTAGCTGTCTACTACAGTTCTTTAATGTTAAACTTATCCTGGCTATCCAGGACACTTCCTTAATGTTAGACTTATCCTGGCTATCCAGTACAGCTTCTTAATGTTAAACTTATCCTGGCTATCCAGTACAGCTCCTTAATGTTAGATTTATCTTGGCTATCCAGTACAGTTCCTTAATGTTAGACTTATCCTGGCTATCCATTACAGTTGTTTAATGTTAAACTTATCCTGGCTATCCAGTACAGCTCCTTAATGTTAGACTTATCCTGGCTGTCCAGTACAGTTTTTTAATGTTAAACTTATCCTGGCTATCCAGAACACTTCCTTCATGTTAGTCTTATCCTGGCTATCCAGTACAGTTCCTTAATGTTAAACTTATCCTGGCTATCCATTACAGTTCCTTAATGTTAAACTTCTCCTGGCTATTCAGTACAGTTCCTTAATGTTAAACTTATCCTGGCTATCCAGTACAGTCCCTTAATGTTAGAGTTATCCTGGCTATCCAGTACAGTTTCTTAATGTTAAACTTATCCTGGCTATCCAGATCTCTTCCTTAATGTTAGGCTTATTCTGGCTATCCAGTACAGTTCCTTAATGTTAAACTTATCCTGGCTATCCAGTACAGTTCCTTAATGATAGTATTTTCCTGGCTATCCATTACAGCTCCTTAATGTTAGACTTATCCTAGCTATCCAGTACAGCTCCTTAATGTTAGTTTTATCCTGGCTATCCAGTACAGTTTCTTAATGTTAAATCTATCCTGGCTATCCAGTACAGTTCCTTAATGTTAGACTTATCCTGGCTATCCAGTACAGTTCCTTAATGTTAGACTTATCCTGGCTATCCAGTACAGTTCCTTAATGTTAGACTTATCCTGGCTATCCAGTACAGTTCCTTAATGTTAAACTTATCCTGGCTATCCAGTACAGTTCATTAATGTTAAACTTATCCTGGCTATCCAGTACAGTTCCTTAATGTTAAACTTATCCTGGCTATCCAGTACAGTTCCTTAATGTTAAACTTATCCTGGCTATCCAGTACAGTTCCTTAATGTTAAACTTATCCTGGCTATCCAGTACAGTTCCTTAATGTTAGACTTATCCTGGCTATCCAGTACAGTTCCTTAATGTTAGACTTATCCTGGCTATCCAGTACAGTTCCTTAATGTTAGACTTATCCTGGCTATCCAGTACAGTTCCTTAATGTTAAACTTATCCTGGCTATCCAGTACAGTTCCTTAATGTTAGACTTATCTTGGCTATCCATCCTGGCTACAGTTCTTAATGTTAAACTTATCCTGGCTATCCAGTACAGTTCCTTAATGTTAGACTTATCCTGGCTATCCAGTACAGTTCCTTAATGTTAAACTTATCCTGGCTATCCAGTACAGCTCCTTAATTTTATATTTATCCTGGCTATCCAGTACAGTTCCTTAATGTTAAACTTATCCTGGCTATCCAGTACAGCTCCTTAATGTTAGACTTATCCTGGCTATCCAGTACAGCTCCTTAATGTTAGATTTATCCTGGCTATCCATTACAGTTGTTTAATGTTAAACTTATCCTGGCTATCCAGTACATCTCCTTAATGTTAGACTTATCCTGGCTGTCCAGTACAGTTTTTTAATGTTAAACTTATCCTGGCTATCCAGAACACTTCCTTCATGTTAGACTTATCCTGGCTATCCAGTACAGTTCCTTAATGTTAGACTTATCCTGGCTATCCATTACAGTTCCTTAATGTTAAACTTCTCCTGGCTATTCAGTACAGTTCCTTAATGTTAAACTTATCCTGGCTATCCAGTACAGTCTCTTAATGTTAGAGTTATCCTGGCTATCCAGTACAGTTTCTTAATGTTAAACTTATCCTGGCTATCCAGATCTTTTCCTTAATGTTAGGCTTATTCTGGCTATCCAGTACAGTTCCTTAATGTTAAACTTATCCTGGCTATCCAGTACAGTTCCTTAATGATAGTATTTTCCTGGCTATCCATTACAGCTCCTTAATGTTAGACTTATCCTAGCTATCCAGTACAGCTCCTTAATGTTAGTTTTATCCTGGCTATCCAGTACAGTTTCTTAATGTTAAATCTATCCTGGCTATCCAGTACAGTTCCTTAATGTTAGACTTATCCTGGCTATCCAGTACAGTTCCTTAATGTTAGACTTATCTTGGCTGTCCAGTACAGTTCCTTAATGTTAGACTTATCCTGGCTATCCAGTACAGTTCATTAATGTTAAACTTATCCTGGTTGTCCAGTACAGTTCATTAATGTTAAACTTATCCTGGCTATCCAGTACAGTTCCTTAATGTTAAACTTATCCTGGCTATCCAGTACAGTTCATTAATGTTAAACTTATCCTGGCTATCCAGTACAGTTCCTTAATGTTAGACTTATCCTGGCTATCCAGTACAGTTCCTTAATGTTAGACTTATCCTGGCTATCCAGTACAGTTCCTTATGTTAAACTTATCCTGGGTATCCAGTACAGTTCCTTAATGTTAGACTTATCTTAGCTGTCTAGTACAGTTCCTTAATGTTAGACTTATCCTGGCTATCCAGTACAGTTCCTTAATGTTAGACTTATCCTGGCTATGCAGTACAGTTCCTTAATGTTATACTTATCCTGGCTATCCAGTACAGTTCCTTAATGTTAGACTTATTCTGGCTATCCAGTACAGTTCCTTAATGTTAAACTTATCCTGGCTATCCAGTACAGTTCCTTAATGTTAGACTTATCTTAGCTGTCCAGTTTAGTTCCTTAATGTTAGACTTATCCTGGCTATCCAGTACAGTTCCTTAATGTTAAACTTATCCTGGCTATCCAGTACAGTTCCTTAATGTTAAACTTATCCTGGCTATCCAGTACAGTTCCTTATGTTAAACTTATCCTGGCTATCCAGTACAGTTCCTTAATGTTAGACTTATCTTAGCTGTCCAGTTTAGTTCCTTAATGTTAGACTTATCCTGGCTATCCAGTACAGTTCATTAATGTTAAACTTATCCTGGCTATCCAGTACAGTTCCTTAATGTTAAACTTATCCTGGCTATCCAGTACAGTTCATTAATGTTAAACTTATCCTGGCTATCCAGTACAGTTCCTTAATGTTAGACTTATCCTGGCTATCCAGTACAGTTCCTTAATGTTAGACTTATCCTGGCTATCCAGTACAGTTCCTTAATGTTAAACTTATCCTGGCTATCCAGTACAGTTCCTTAATGTTAAACCCGAGTGCTATCTGTGTATATTCTATAGCAGGAAGTTAAACCAGGCTCTTTTATATTATAAGTTTTTGAACTAATTGCTGACGACACATAATAATAACAGATTGTGTAATCACCATAGGAACGATAAAACAGAATTCGAGATTGTAACAATAAATGTATGTGAGTATTTGCTTAACGATATATTGCATTCAACATCGAAAATTAATATATCTTAAAGATAAAGAAAGAAAACAATTAAAACTTCATGTAATTAATCTTTGTGTTGGGGGGAGTAAGCTCTTTTTGTTTGATTTTCGTTTCTCTCACTTAAATTAGAAGAGAAATGAAACCCATTTACTAGCTTAAGAAAAACTACTCGACTCGCATACGGAGTAGATAGTCAGAGTGAAAATAATTAACCCTTCATTTTTTTCTTAAAAGAAATCTGTATCTTGCGAGGAATAATTATTACGGAAGTTCTTGTTTCTTAGATTGTCAAAGAAATAAAAGAAATATGCCTGTCTATTAAGCCTTGGAGAAAAAGGCGTTGTCTTTGTTTTGTTGGTTTTTTTGTTTAGGATTTCAGAACTTAGCTTCCCTTTCCATCCGACAGGAGGTCGAGATGCTTCAAGTCGCTTATCAAACGGATTAAAGACAAGCTCAGAATATTAGTTCTTAATCCACGACAATATTTTATAGAAACCTATGATAAAGAAACTAGAAACACAGATGTATAATTACCTCTCTACGAGAGTAGTTCTATTATTTCTGTAATATTGCAAATACACCAGTCAGTCAGATCTATACCTACTTGGACGTCTCTAATGAAGTGGGTTTGATTTTTAGAAATTCTTGTTACAATACTTGATTGGATGTCGTATTTCTTGTACGTACAAAAATTTAGAGAATTGTTGAAAGCTAATATAGATGTTTAAAAAAAAATAGAAAATGTTTCCCGGGCGTAAGTTTCTAGACTGATCATCAGAAAATCGTTTCCCGGAAGTACGTTTCTAGACTGATCATCAGAAAATCGTTTCCCGGAAGTAAGTTTCTAGACTGATCATTAGAAAATAGCCTAAATAAGATAAAATTAATTAATTTTCTTTTCTATAAGCCACAAGTGAATTACGAGCTAAACTGTGTTTCGAGCTACATTTATTAAAGTTAAATCTGATTAGTCTTACTCGGGAACTATTTGAAACAATACTGTTTTCTTTCACTATATGATATTGAGACAAACATACGCTTGTTTGTTTTGTTTCTTTTTGACTTTCGCCCAAAGCTACTCGAGGGCTATCTGCGCTAGCCGTCCCGAATTTAACAGTGTGAAACTAGAGGGAAGGCAGCTAGTCATCACCACCCACCGCCAACTCTTGGGCTACTCTTTTATCAACGAATAGTGGGATTGACCACAACATTATAACGCCCCCACGGCTGAAAAGGCGAGCATGTTTTGTGCGACATGGATGCGAACCCGCGTCCCTCAGATTACGAGTCGCACGTCTTAACTCACCTGGTCATGCCGGGCTCCAAACATACGCACTATAATGTGTGTGTTTTAGAACAAGGTCATATTGAGCAATCTGCGGTATCTACCATGGGGAATCGAACCTCAATTTGTAACACTTTAACGTCATAGATTTACTATTCTCGCATAGAGAGATCAACCATAACATAGAAAGTAAATTTATACATCGTACATTAACTTGACTTTGTAGAATGAATGTATTTTTAATATGTCTCACCTCACTTAGAAAGAGATGTGAACTTCATATAACTCTTGATATTAAAATACGTTCATTTTATCTCTGCTTTATGACTTACAACCACGATACTTAATCCCCAGGCAATATTAATCATTCCTCTTGATGACGGGGAAGTATATATACACATATATGGTAGAGACAATTGATGTGTATATTCGAAACTCATTTTAAAACACACAACAAGTATGAACCTCTCGATATCTTCATCAGGTTAAAACTGAGAACTGAGAAAGTGGACATTATTTAACACAAGTTGTGGAGATAAGAGTAATTATAGATGTAAGTTTGTACGGATCGTTGTGAATATTTATTGAACACAAGTTGTGGAGATAAGAGTAATTATAGATATAAGTTTGTATGGATCGTTGTGAATATTTATTGAACACAAGTTGTGGAGATAAGAGTAATTATAGATGTAAGTTTGTACGGATCGTTGTGAATATTTATTGAACACAAGTTGTGGAGATAAGAGTAATTATAGATGTAAGTTTGTACGGATTGTTGTGAATATTTATTAAACACAAGTTGTGGAGATAAGAGTAATTATAGATGTAAGTTTGTACGGATCGTTGTGAATATTTATTGAACACAAGTTGTGGAGATAAGAGTAATTATAGATGTAAGTTTGTACGGATCGTTGTGAATATTTATTGAACACAAGTTGTGGAGATAAGAGTAATTATAGATGTAAGTTTGTACGGATCGTTGTGAATATTTATTAAACGCAAGTTGTGAAGATAAGAGTAATTATAGATGTAAGTTTGTACGGATCGTTGTGAATATTTATTGAACACAAGTTGTGGAGATAAGAGTAATTATAGATGTAAGTTTGTACGGATCGTTGTGAATATTTATTGAACACAAGTTGTGGAGATAAGAGTAATTATAGATGTAAGTTTGTACGGATCGTTGTGAATATTTATTAAACACAAGTTGTGGAGATAAGAGTAATTATAGATGTAAGTTTGTACGGATCGTTGTGAATATTTATTAAACACAAGTTGTGGAGATAAGAGTAATTATAGATGTAAGTTTGTACGGATCGTTGTGAATATTTATTAAACACATTGGGCATTAGTTGTATTAGAAGAGAATTTACACTAATTATTTGTTAATGTTAAATATCATTATGTACAACGCCCCATACAACCTAACAGTTTGTTTGACAGTTATGAATATCGAAATCCGGTTTCTGCAATTGTAAGTCTGCTTTTCCACTAAGAGCACCTGTCATTACTGTCGTCTTCACAACGTATGATAGATAAATGTCACTTTTTCAAATATCTTTCTAAAAGTGATGATAATGTAAGTGGGTCAAAACATTGTTACTGGTTTTCCATACCCATATCAGCCGTCTCTACTATATATAGTAATCATTTCTGTAAACTTTGTGTTAAATTACCGACCACATTTTGAAATATAGATACAATTCAATCAAAACGGAGCTAGCTAGCTCTGCATTCATCACACGTCAGTCTTTCACAGCTGAAGTAACATAATGTCTTCCTACCAATACTCAATGTTCGATATGAGTCCACTAAGGTTAAGTGGTTTGTAATGTTCATGATCAGTAAACATTACTGGTCAAATATCTGAAGTTCGCGATTAATAAGTGTTAATCATTGTTATAGTTTTCGATGTTTATAGCATACCAGCTGTAGCAAACCAATAATATATAGTGTGTCTTGGCACGTCGAGTTGGTTACATTTATAGACGTGAGGAGTTTCTTGAAATTTGATGAGTAGTAAGGAGTTTCACAATAAACATTTAACAATACAAGTTTTGTACATTTCTAAATATAAATTGAATTTAAACAAACATCAGTATTAAAACTGATATACAATAGTAAACACTTCTCTCCTTAGAAAATTGAAAATTAGCGTTGGACAATTTTAAAATAAGACTGTATATATTTATGTTTTTAATATATAAGTAAATGGTACCGTATACTAATTTAGTTTAACTTCTATAATCGCTTGTGACTGACAGCGCAGTGACCCAGCAGTATGTCTGCTGACTCACGCTTCTAAAATCCAGGTTTCGATACCTGTGATAGGCAGAGCGCAGATATCTCATTGTGCAGATTTGTGCTTAATTACAAATAAACCATTAAAACAACAATGCAAACTGGACTTTATTACGAGACATTTTTATTAACGTAAATAAACCAAGACCAGTATCTCCAAAATCGATCTTTATTACTTTAAACTTCCACTTTAACAACTTTGTCAGAAATGTCAAAATCTTACAAGTTCACTACTTCAGTTACATTAATACTCCTTACAAAGCTAATAAAACAAAGGTTTAAAATAATAAAGATACACTCTAGAGATATAGGTAGTATTTTATTTACGTTAATTGAAATGTCTTTGTCAAACTGTTTGTTTATTTGTTGAGTTTTTCATAAATCTATCCAAGAGTTAACAGCCCTAGATGTTCCTGATTTAGAAGTGATAGACGAATAATCAAAATCGTCCATCACAAAATCTTTAACCAACAAAATTAGTTTATTAGGTACCCCAGAATGAGGTACCTCACATTTAGTGAGGGGTTCTAACGTATCTAAACAAATACAACATTAATATAATATCTACATTAACACATTGACGGGAGTTTTAAGAATATGTTATGGGTATTAAACCACAAGGGTTAGCCGGAGTCTAAGTAGTGAAAGATTTATGTTCTTGTGAGTAACTGACCAGTGATTGCGCTTCTAGTCGTAATCTGTCTGACGACCATGCATCTTTGCAATACTTATTCATCGTATATTCCATTGTAAAACGCCTTGTCATAAGGCTGTTATATCCAATACACCAACTCTGCCTTCAGTGATTTCTATAATTCTTCAAGTCACGACGTTTTCTCCGCTACTTAGTATGAAAAAGTATGAAAAGCAGTTTCATCTATTTAAAGTATGAGACAGTTGAACAGATTTGAAGTGGAAGCGACATGTGTTTGTATATGAAGTGGAAGCGACATGTGTTTGTATATGAAGTGGAAGCGACATGTGTTTGTATATGAAGTAGAAGCGACATGTGTTTGTATATGAAGTGGAAGAGACATGTGTTTGTATATGAAGTAGAAGCGACATGTGTTTATATATAAAGTGGAAGCGACATGTGTTTATATATGAAGTGGAAGCGACATGTCTTTATATATGAAGTGGAAGCGACATGTGTTTGTATATGAAGTGGAAGCGACATGTGTTTGTATATGAAGTGGAAGCGACATGTGTTTGTATATGAAGTGGAAGCGACATGTGTTTATATATGAAGTGGAAGCGACATGTGTTTGTATGTGAAGTGGAAGCGACATGTGTTTGTATATGAAGTGGAAGCGACATGTGTTTGTATATGAAGTGGAAGCGACATGTGTTTGTATATGAAGTGGAAGAGACATGTGTTTCTATATGAAGTAGAAGCGACATGTGTTTATATATGAAGTGGAAGCGACATGTGTTTGTATATGAAGTGGAAGCGACATGTGTTTGTATATGAAGTGGAAGCGACATGTGTTTGTATATGATTTATTTCACTTTTTGTTTCCCGTGAACATTTCTTTTGGTTATGCAGTGTACAGTTGCCAGAAACAGACAATTTCTGTGTTATAAGACGCCGCAATTTCTTTACCAGAGTTCTGATGTGACCTATTTGAGGTCACTTTTCGGATGTTTCTGTTGTTCCATAGTTTACCATTACCATTAAGAACAATGAATATCTTCGTCTAGGAAATTTTAAATTCCTGAAATGAACACGTGTCTATCATCTAAGCATATTATTAGCTTGTGTCTCAAATGGGTCGTCTGAACCTTTCCTAATAGCGATCAGTTTTCAGTAGCATCACGCAAAGTACGACATGTCAAGAAATGTTAAATTGTAGATCTGACTTTATATCAGCTGTGGCTGTCACGTAACTAGATATAACGTAGAAGACTCTTATTACGTATAACCTTATTATTCAAGTTTTTGTTGTAATCTGTAGCACAGAGAACAACTGGAATGGCCAATAAACGTAACAAGCAACAACTACTGTTATTAAACACATGGAAGAATGTAGACAGGTGAGATTAGACAAACTCCACCTAGTGGCACAGCGGGATGATTTATACTGCTAACAACTACTGTTATTAAACACATGGAAGAATGTAGACAGGTGAGATTAGACAAACTCCCCCCAGTGGCACAGCGGGATGATTTATACTGCTAACAACTACTGTTATTCAACACATGGAAGAATGTAGACAGGTGAGATAAGACAACCTCCCCCCAGTGGCACAGCGGGATGATTTATACTGCTAAAAACCGGAATTTGGTACCAGTGGTAGACAGAGCATAGATAGCCCTTTTATAGCTTTGAGCTTAAGTTCAAAGCAAGTTATTAGAACAAAAAAGCATGACTGGACATAAAACATTAAATAAACTTTAATAGAAAAATACATTTTTAAAATTAATCGTCCGTATTTGTTTTTATTTAAGGATGGATTCGAAGAAGAAAAGTGTTTGTTTTTTTCCTCTCATGTTTTAACCCTTCATTTAGACGACGTAATAAAATTTAAAATACTAGACTAAGACATAACCCTAATTACTAGACTAAGACACAACCCTAAATACTAGACTGAGGCACCACCCTAAATACTAGAGTAAGACACAACCATAAATACTATACTAAGTCACAACCCTAAATACTAGACTAAGACACAACCCTAAATACTAGACTAAGACATAACCCTAAATACTAGACTAAGACATAACCCTAAATACTAGACTAATACACAACCCTAAACACTAGACTAGGACACAACCCTAAATACTAGACTAAGGCACAACCCTAAATACTAGACTAAAACACAATCCTAAATACTAGACTAAGACACAACCCTAAATACTAGACTACGACACAAATCTAAATACTATGCTGAGACATAACCCTAAATACTAGACTAAGACACAACCCTAAATATTAGACTAAGACACAATCCTAAATCCTAGACTAAGACACAACCCTAAATACTGGACTTAGACACGACCCTGAATACTAGACTTAGACACAACCCTAAATACTAGAGTAAGACACAACCATAAATACTATACTAAGTCACAACCCTAAATACTAGACTAAAACACAATCCTAAATCCTAGACTAAGACACAACCCTAAATACTGGACTTAGACACGACCCTGAATACTAGAGTAAGACACAACCCTAAACACTAGACTAAGGCACAACCCTAAATACTAGAGTAAGACACAACCCTAAATACTAGACTAAGAAACAACCCTAAATACTAAACTAAGACACAACCCTAAATACGCGAGCACGAATTGTTATCAGTAGAAAAGCAGCCTTTTCATATAAAAAAGTAAAAGGGTGTGTGTGCGCACGCGCTCGCCTGTGTGTGTGTGTGTGCCACCCTTGTCTACAAGAAGAAAGAACCTACAAACCTAAAATTTTGCACACACACCAAGTTGAACTTGTGTGTACGCGCACCTGGTTACTATTATTTATCCTTAAGAGCGCGCGTGTGTATTGTTTTGTGAGGCAAGCTAGCAAAAAAACCACATAATATATAAAAACGCCCGAATGTTTTGGTAATAATGGAGTCTAGTAATGACTTTTATGTTATGTTGTTTAACAAGAAAAGGATATTATCATACACAATATATCAAACTTACAACCAGAACGAAGTCGATTACTTTCGCTGGTATACGTATACAACGTCACTATAAATAAACCTTAAGGTATTTTAAAGTAATTATTCCAGGATCACTTGTAATAGTGTTTAATACCTCATGTGTTAATTTCTTTTATTTTTAACATCACAATGATACAGGAAATGGCTCCCTAAAAGCGCCGATTGTATAGTTTACAAAGCATTGAGTATCTACACGTGTCAGGCATCTAACGTTCATTTATCACTGGCTTGCAATTCTAGTTTCATTATGTTCTTAAGCTTTTAAAGGAACACCAGAATTTGTAAGCAAGTTAACTTTAAGGACAGTGAAAGTAAAACTATGATGTTTTTAGTTTATATAAAATGTAGAATAAACAAATGAACTTTTCAATGCACCTGTAACCTACGTAGTAACTTCTTTAATATTATACAAAACGTTTGAGTGCAATGGACCAAACCGTTTTTTGTTGTTGGCTGCCAAGAGAATAATAATAAGATGATGAACGAGTTTTTCTTTCCCTTTTAAGACAAAAATGAAGAATTTTTGCACATCTTGAAACGTTTACAGCCTTATCCGTCAATAATAAAGGTTTTTAAGTGTTGTTGTTTGAACTGAATATTTTATATTTAAGGTGCTGTTTGTGTTTGTTTGTTTTTTTATAGCAAAGCTACATAAGGCTATCTGCTGTTTTAAGATGCTTTATGTGTTTGGTTTTTTTTCTTATAGCAAAGCTGTATCGGGCTATCTGCTGTTTTAAAATGCTTTCAGTGTCTGTTTTTTCTTATAGCAAAACCACATCGGGCTATCTGCTGTTTTAAGGTGTTTTATGTGTTTGTTTGTTTTTTCTTATAGTAAAGGTGTATCGGGGTATCTGCTGTTTTAAAATGCTTTCTGTGTCTGTTTTTTCTTATAGCAAAGCCATATCGGGCTAACTGCTGTTTTAAGGTGTTTTATGTGTTTGTTTGTTTTTTCTTATAGTAAAGGTGTATCGGGGTATCTGCTGTTTTAAAATGCTTTCTGTGTCTGTTTTTTTCTTATAGCAAAGCCATATCGGGCTAACTGCTGTTTTAAGGTGTTTTATGTGTTTGTTTGTTTTTTCTTATAGTAAAGGTGTATCGGGGTATCTGCTGTTTTAAAATGCTTTTGTGTCTGTTTTTTCTTATAGCAACCATATCAGCTAACTGCTGTTTTAAGGTGTTTTATGTGTTTGTTTGTTTTTTCTTATAGTAAAGGTGTATCAGTATCTGCTGTTTTAAAATGCTTTCTGTGTCTGTTTTTTTCTTATAGCAAAACCACATCGAGCTATCTGCTGTTTTAAGGTGTTTTATGTGTTTGTTTGTTTTTTCTTATAGCAAAACCACATCGGGCTATCTGCTGTTTTAAGGTGTTTTATGTGTTTGTTTGTTTTTTCTTATAGTAAAGGTGTATCGGGGTATCTGCTGTTTTAAAATGCTTTCTGTGTCTGTTTTTTTCTTATAGCAAAGCCATATCGGGCTAACTGCTGTTTTAAGGTGTTTTATGTGTTTGTTTGTTTTTTCTTATAGTAAAGGTGTATCGGGGTATCTGCTGTTTTAAAATGCTTTCTGTGTCTGTTTTTTTCTTATAGCAAAACCACATCGGGCTATCTGCTGTTTTAAGGTGTTTTATGTGTTTGTTTGTTTGTTTTTTCTTATAGCAAAGCCATATCGGGCTAACTGCTGTTTTAAGATGCTTTCTGTGTCTGTTTTTTTCTTATAGCAAAGCCATATCGGGCTAACTGCTGTTTTAAGGTGTTTTATGTGTTTGTTTGTTTTTTCTTATAGTAAAGGTGTATCGGGGTATCTGCTGTTTTAAAATGCTTTCTGTGTCTGTTTTTTTCTTATAGCAAAACCACATCGGGCTATCTGCTGTTTTAAGGTGTTTTATGTGTTTGTTTGTTTTTTCTTATAGCAAAACCACATCGGGCTATCTGCTGTTTTGAGGTGTTTTATGTGTTTGTTTGTTTTTTCTTATAGTAAAGGTGTATCGGGGTATCTGCTGTTTTAAAATGCTTTCTGTGTCTGTTTTTTTCTTATAGCAAAACCACATCGGGGTATCTGCTGTTTTAAAATGCTTTCTGTGTCTGTTTTTTTCTTATAGCAAAACCACATCGGGCTATCTGCTGTTTTAAGGTGTTTTATGTGTTTGTTTGTTTTTTCTTATAGTAAAACCATATCGGGCTAACTGCTGTTTTAAGATGTTTTCTGTGTCTGTTTTTTTCTTATAGTAAAACCATATCGGGCTAACTGCTGTTTTAAGATGTTTTCTGTGTCTGTTTTTTTCTTATAGCAAAACCACATCGGGCTATCTGCTGTTTTAAGGTGTTTTATGTGTTTGTTTGTTTTTTCTTATAGCAAAACCACATCGGGCTATCTGCTGTTTTAAGGTGTTTTATGTGTTTGTTTGTTTTTTCTTATAGTAAAACCATATCGGGCTAACTGCTGTTTTAAGATCTTTTCTGTGTCTGTTTTTTTCTTATAGTAAAGGTGTATCGGGCTATCTGCTGTTTTAAGGTGTTTTCTGTGTCTGTTTTTTTCTTATAGTAAAGCCATATCGGGCTATCTGCTGTTTTAAGGTGTTTTCTGTGTCTGTTTTTTTCTTATAGTAAAGCCATATCGGGCTAACTGCTGTTTTAAGATGTTTTTTACCCGAACGTTATGAGAGGATTGTTCAATACCTTTTATTGTACGACTGTAGTGGTTCATGATGTTTCAATATTGTTCTGAAAGAAAAGATTGAGTTAGTAGAATGATGCATATGTTGAAAATATGTCTCAACTGACAGTTTTATACATGAATAAATTATTCATTATGAAAATACGTTTCAACTAACAGTTATATACATGAATAAATTATTCAATATGAAAATACATGTCTCAACTAAGGGTTATATACATGAATAAATTATTCAATATAAAAATACATGTCTCAACTGACAGTTATATACATGAATAAATTATTAAATACGAACATACATGTCTCAACTAAGGGTTATACGCATGAATAAATTATTCAATATGAAAATACATGCTAAAATTAACAGTTATGAACATGGATAAATTATTCAACAAATATTAGTTGCTCATGTAAAAATATTGGATTAAAATGTTTTTATTTATTTTAACTCCACACTGAAACTTAATGTTGAAACTGAATTTAAGGTTTAGATAAATGCAGTAATGGTAACTGTTTATAACAATAGGTGACTGAAGGAAACTGATTCAATACATTCTAGTCTGTAAAGAGTGAGTTATATTGTCACGAAACAAGCCGCCAATATCTTTAACAAGGCTACGTAGAACAGTTTAATTTGGTTAACAATGTATGGTTCTTAGTTCTGTCGCTAGGTGTGCTTTCAACAAAGGTTCTGTCACTAACACTTCAGTCATATATTACGTCTTTACTCTTTATTGTCGGTTTTGTTTTTTGTCCAGTAAGTTTAAAACTGGAGAACTTGAGAAAAAGAACACATTTAAACAAATTTAGCTGAATTTGTTATAACTACACGACCAGGTTTCGTGAAGTAATATTTTCATTTTTCCTTCTAACTTGTTTCCGTGTCAAATTATTCTAAACAAAGTATTTTATTTTCAGTTATAATTATCAAAATTAATTTGATAAATATAATTATAGAAACGCAGCGCGGCATGTTCCAGGAGTGATGTTTGTTTTAACATCATGTTTAAATGATTTTATACATGAAATTCATGTTAGTGTTAGTGCTTAAAGTGAATAAAAAACCTTTTAGTGAAATAAATAAATGTAGAGATGGCTAGTATCAATCATTCGAAACCAACAAAAACAAGATGGTAGAGATGGCACTTGTACCATCCTTAAATAATAACACAGAAAAGATTTAACATGTAGCGATATATAAGACTATTGAATCACATTTGAGTTTAATGTTGTCTGTTAACATTCTACAACACTGTGTCTGTACTATTGTGTAAGAATAAGGTAACTGCCATCCCAAACATCTCTCTTGTATTATCTTTAAAATATTGATATTAGCCACCCCAACATTTACATCCGTTTTTATTTTTACTTACTTGTAAATATAGTATTAAACGTGTTTGTTTCGTATTGTAACATACAAATCAAGTGTGATTTCGTCAGTTTTTTGAACATAAAACATTAAATAGACGTATTAATAAATATTGAATACTACTATATGGTAAGTTACACTAAATAATGCTTTATACAATAATAACATGTTATTTAACAGTGAGTGAAAACACGAGGAGTAGGTACGTCATACTACACGTCACTACCAATAAAAATAAAGTCTCTTTTTGTTACCCATGAAGATGAAGGTTTATAAATGTTAAATGTACTGATCAAATACTGCTCAGATTCCTAGAATAATTTTGTAATATTTCAAGGAATATACAAGTTTAAATAAAGTGTATATTTACATTCAACAAAATAGTTTTAATTAAACTTAACAAGAGTAAAAATAGGATAAATTCAATGTCCAGAATTTAAGTTATCGCTGAAATAAATATCAATTTTGATGATGTCCAGCAGTGAAAACAAGATGGTTGGGATGGCAGTTGGATCATTCTTACACAATAGTACAGACACACTGTGTTGTAGGATGTTAACCGACAACATTAAACTCAAATGTGATTAAATAGTCTTATATATTGCTATATGTTATATCTCTTCTGTGCTATTATATAAAGCTGGTATAAATGCCATCTCTACCATATTGTTTACATTGTTCATGAAGGATCTATATTAGCCATCCATATAGTTACTTTGAAAAGTTTCCTATACGTCTTTTTCAATGCTGTATTTCAATAGATATAGGAAGGTTGAACTTATGTGTTAAATACAATGAGGCTCTATCACTAGTATATATTATTTATCTATTACTGGCTGATAATTCCTGTTTCACCCTGTACTTAAGCGTATTCGACGAAGATAATATGTGCGTAAGAAAGCTAACATAAAAAGGTAATGATAACTTAAAGAGGTAATAATATCATAAAGAGGTAATATTAACATAAAGATGTAACGATAACATAAAGAGGTAATGACAACATAAGGAGATAACGATAACATAAAGAGGTGATGATAACATAAAGAGGTAATGATAACATAAAGAGGTAATAATAACATAAAGAGGTAACTATAACATAAAGAGGTAACTATAACATAAAGAGATAACGATAACATAAAGAGATAACGATAACATAAAGAGATAATATTAACATAAAGAGGTAATGGTAACATAAAGAGGTAATGATAACATAAAGAGGTAATGATAACATAAAGAGATAATGGTAACATCAACAGGTAATGATAACATCGTTTACACTAGATTTACAATTTATTTTTACATTACAACTAGTTGCTAATAATATTTACCAAAGTAGATACCTCGTGTCAAATTGAGTCACCTCAGTAAAACTGTTAGACACCATTGTTCAAACTGTGTCACCTCAGTAAAACTGTTTGACACTATTGTTCAAACTGTTTCACCTCAGTAAAACTGTTTGACACCATTGTTTTAGTTTTTACTTTACCATGTCATAAAAAAAAAAAACAGGTGAAAGAAAAACAAGAAATTCAACCTTTATTATGATATTTACAGACATTACCTGAACTTGTGACTAAGTCAGTACATAGACATTACCATAAAGGGAAACATTGTGCAGTATTGTAAAGTTCTGATGACCTGTGGAGGAGATATTTAAAATACCATTTTCATAAACAATACTAACCAATATTAAATACGTACTGCTACTGCCTGCTTTATAAGTGCGCTACTTGGGTATTAAGTTCAGAAATTTTAAGTGTTCATTTAACACTAGTATCTATGCTGTTACCCTATAGTCTTATACATACAGTACTTAAGTTTAAAGTTATGAAAATCTTTGAAGGTTCACTTAACCCTAGTTACTATACAGTTAGCTTATCCAAAAGGTTTATCAGAGCGTATAATTTAAGTTTAGAGCTGAATATCATTCAAAGACTTTAAAGTTTATTAAATACTGCTGTAGCTGTATCATGATGTAAGTAACACATTTACGTTTTTAAAAAAGAAAAATATATTCAATTCAAGTAGAAAATTAGTAACTTTAAATAAACCATCGATGAAGAAATATTGAAGCTTTGTGAGCAAAATTATCGATTAACAGCACTGCAGAAAGTACAGATGTGTTTATCAAATGAACGTTGTCTGTAAAACTAAATTTGGTTAGCTGCGTAAACAAGTTTGGAAAATAAAAAGTTGGCTCGATTATCGAAACGAAGTCTCATACGCTGTCGTTTGCAATCAGAACTGAAGTGACTGATATTTATATCTGAAATATTAAACTAAAGGTATTCGAGAAATTATAGAACAATTCATTAATAAATTAATAATTCATTATAAGAAAAAACAGTTTTACAGAAAAAGCACAGTATAATATAGAAACAGAGCGATAATAAAATTATAAGTGTTTTCCAGTTTATTAATTAGGGCATAACGGTTCACTTAAAAGCTCTACTTTGTGCTGAACAGTTTATTTCATTCGAATATTAAAGTGTTAACAATACGTAATTTTTCTTAGTGTTGAGATTGTAACCGGAGTTTAAAATTTGTTTCAGTAACAAACATTCTCCATGTCTGTTTAAACTTGGTTACCAGAGCTACTCGTGTTTAACATACGATATGTTTCAGTAACAAACATTGTCTGTGTCTGTTTAAAACTTCGTTATCAGAACTACTCGTCTTTGACATACGATATGTTTCAGTGAGAAACATTCGCTGTGTATGTTTAAAACTACATTATCAGAGCTACTTGTGTTTAACATACGATATGTTTTAGTAACAAACATTCTCTGTGTCTGTTTAAAACTTCGTTATCAGAGCTATTCGTGCTTAAAATATATGTTTCAGTAAGAAACATTCTCCATGTCTAGTTAACACTTCGTTATCAGAGTACTTGTGTTTAACACATGATATGTTTCAGTAACAAACATTCTCTGTGTCTGTTTAATACTTCGTTATCAGAGTTACTTGTGTTTAACATACGATATGTTTCAGTAACAAACATTCTCTGTGTCTGTATAAAACTTCATTATCAGAGCTACTCGTGTTTGACATACGATATGTTTCAGTGAGAAACATTCGCTGTGTTTGTTTAAAACTACATTATCAGAACTACTCGTGTTTAACATACGATATGTTTCAGTAACAAACATTCTCTGTGTCTGTTTAAAACTTCGTTATCAGAGCTACTCGTGTTTAACATACGATGTGTTTCAGTGAGAAACATTCGCTGTGTATGTTTAAAACTACATTATCAGAGTTACTCGTGTTTAACATACGACATGTTTCAGTAAGAAACATTCACCTCGTTTATTTAAGCTCACGCTTATTTATTAATCTAGTTATAAGACATGATCATGTTGGTGTATTTTGTTACTTATTCATACTTCAAATGTATTATTGAGTATCATGGTAACACATTGATACATTAGGACACAAATTGGTGAGAAGTAACAACTAACCAGACTTTTCTGAAACTAAATTTTGTATATGAAGTGCTAACAAAGAGAAATACATACATTCTTATAAGCACTGAATGTAAAACTACATAAAACTGATAGGATATGTTGGTTCATTTAAATAAATGTGATAGAATAAGTTGACATATTTATTCAAGGATTAATTATGGTAATTTCCTTTCGTTATGGGTTTTAAGAGTTTACTTCAAAGTAAAAATAATTCTGTCACGTATCTAATGTTTCTACCTCATCTTACGTTATATCCAGCAGTACTTTAGAGGCATACCAAATTAGTAATGTAACGTGGTCATAGATAATGATTAACATAGCTTTAGTATTTCTATTATTTTCTTTAATCAAGTTTAGAAAGATATTACTGTACGTCCAATTTGAAAAGTTATACAGGTCTCCAAAACCAAAATAGTAAATTATTAGACGAGCTCCTACACGGAAATTATCTTAATTCATGATTAATAAAAATTACCTTAGGACGTAAAAAAATTGCTTCCCTTATATATAATTGTCAAAACTTCCATAAAAGCTGTAAAACATAAAATGTAAAAACGTGATTTTTCCTTATATCTCCACACAGATCCAACAAACCCCCATACCAATCCTGGTGAAAATCTAGGCACACAACAGATAGTATTATTATATATCTCCCTATATCTCCACACAGATCCAACAAACCCCCATACCAATCCTGGTGAAAATCTAGGCACACAACAGATAGTATTATTATATATATATAATTTAAAGAAAGTCTAATTTTGAGATAAAAGTATTAAAGAAGAGTTTATATTTGATAATAAAATGTTATATATATATATTTTTCTATATTTTAAAAGTTCAACCACTAGATTTATATACTGTTTGTTCATTTTATTAGGACCTATGTAAAATTTCAGCCCCAGGCTTGACCTGAGCTGCAGACCTAAGCTATGTTAATCACATGATGTGTCAGATGATCCTTACAGTTTTATCAGTAATTAAAACAAATACATCTGCAGTCAGTCTGACCAATTTAAGGGTACGTAAAGATGTCACGAGGATCAAGGAGGCCGATTCAGAATGCCGAGATGATGGACACTGGTGACATGTCGAATAAATATAACTTCATGCTGTGATGTGGTCACAAATATGTGGTGTAAAAAGAGGAAAACAAGGTTAAAGGGTGTTATAAAGACTAACCATCATCAAACTGAGTGACAGAAACATCAACCCATCAACCATCAGTCCTTTGTGGATAATGTTGCAATGAATGGACTATGGCAGTAGGATATTGCACTACTGGATTCAGTTACCAACAAAAAAATAACTTAAATTGTGCAAAAGGAACAATTATTGGACTAATGAGGACTAGTAAGAAGTGATGTAGTCAGACGAGTGATGTTTTACCATTTTCCCACAAATGGAGAAGACAGATTTAGAGAAAGCCAAACGAATCGTTCATCTCTCTGATATGGTCCATGTCTCTGGAGATGGAGTCGTGGATTGTAACATGTTCTCCTGACACACTCTAGTCCCCTTGTCATTAGTGAACTAAAAAACTGATGATACAGCTTACCTCAGCATCATTTTCATCAAAGATATCCATTGATGCTTAACGTGTAGCTTGGTGCATGTTTACAGCTACCATACCCAAACTGTGCTTATCTGGTTTGAAAACATGAATGAAACTCAGGCATTTCCCATAGCTACTACAGTCCCGGATCTTAATCCAATCCGTAACCTTGGATGATTTTGAAAAACAAAGGCTCCATGAAGATCCTCTCCATAACGTGTGTGCAAGGTCAATTACTGAATACGTTATAAATCCTTCTGGATAATTGGAAACACCTTAGGGTTTCTAAGCCTCAAGTTTCTAAGCTTGTATATGTCCATGTTGAACTATGATTCTAAACATTTCAGATTGAAATTGGAGAAGAATCTATGAAAATACAATAATCACACAATATTTGACATATCCAGTGCTAACGAAGCCTATTGCCCAAATCTATAGTGTTGAAATATTGTTTGACCAGTAATTTTATAGCAGTGGTGGTTTATTTTAACTTTAGCTTTTATATTACACTATGTAACAAATTTTTTACTTTTTCTTTTCCTGGGCAGAAACTGTTATTTCCCAATTGCTTATGCCTAAAGTAAATGGAAAAAGACCTATTTTTCTTCAAACATTGCTTCTGTGAACTGGGAGCGTATTACGAAAACATATTGGGAGCTGATACGTGAAAGTGATTTACATTACAGTCGCAAATCTCAAAAAACTACTCATTTCTAAACATTTTTGTTCATTTTTGATTAACTTTAGTACAAATACATGTAAATCTTGATTTATATGTTGTTTTATTCAGACCTTATGTAAATGAAAATGTGCAAATTTGCCCGTTTTTACATAGAAAATAGATTAATTTCTAAATTTCATTATCCAGATCATAAAAGCAAAGTTTGAAGGGAATAATGGTCATTTTCTGTACTTTTACAACATAAGCGATTAAGAAATAATACACTATCCGGGAACAAAATTTGTGTTACATAGTGTAATAACACACACTATCCAGGAACAACATTTGTGTTACATAGTGTAATGTACAAAGTTTGAATGATTGGATTTAAGGTTTCTGAAAACAATGTCTCTAGTCTATTAATAGATACAAGTTGCTAAAATGATTTAGTTTATTAACAACAAGTAAATAAAAATATAACAACGTTTCTATTTAAAACGTAACCTTGAAACCAACACAAAATGGGTTTATTGGTTCAACCCATTTTAGTACAAGGTTTTAATAACACTTATAAATAATTAGCTCTACTTAACAAGGATTGTTTTCTTCAGCTTTTACACTGCGATAATTAAGGAAATTTGTTCCTAAAAGTAAAAGCGTTTTTGATATAATCTTGAAAAAAGCTACAGATACGTGTTATTGTGTAATCGTAAAAACCAATTGTTTAAGGAACGTTTAATTATATACCATGATTTGAAAACCATTTACTAACAAAACAAAAATATATTCACATTGATTCCTACGTTAATAAATCAGTTTAGTAGATGACTCTTATCTCCAACAACACACATAATCAAATGCGTGTTTGTAATCTATATAAATATAATACTACTGTTCGTCATGTAATTACTTCGCTGGGTTTAAACGGCTCTTCACCAAAATTGGTAAAGAGGTTTATGAGGTACATGCAGGTACAGACGTTTACTAGGTACATGCAGGTACAGAGGTTTATCAGGTACATGCAGGAATAGAGGTTAGTTAAGTACATCCAGGTACAGATACAAATTTTCAGTTTTGAATTTTTACATTTTTTTACCCTTACCTTACTTCCTGCATATATATATGTATCTCCCCCTGCTAGTACAGCGGTAAGTCTACGGATTTACAACGCTAAAATCAGGGGCTCGATTCCCCTCGGTGGGCTTAGCAAATAGCTCGATGTGGCTTTGCTGAGATAACACACACACATACACACATATATATATTTTCACCAAATCAGGAATGAAGGTTTTCAGTTTTTTATTTTGAGTTTCACAGTTTTCATGGGCCTTTTGACGTTGTATACAACTACATACACTGCTGACCAAAATCTTAAGGCCAATGAACATAAAGAAAAAATATGCATTTTGCGTTGTTAGACTCAACCACTTATTCAGGTAGAGCTTCGAAAAATGACAATAAGAAAAGGGAAAATAAAAATAAAAAAATTTTAACATTTAATAAGGAAAATGTGAACACTACGAAATTAGCCTAAATACTAGCTGGTCAAAAGTTTAAGACCATACCAAAAAGAAGTCCGAAACAGGGTAGGAAATGCCCAACAAGAGGTCTCAGTAGTGAGTTACACAGCCGTCATTGCGAATAACTGCAAACATTCGCTTTGGCAGGGTCAATATAAGCGTTTGTAGAAGGCTAGCTGGAATGTTATTCCAAGTGGTGAAGATGGCTTCATGAAGATCATTCACTGTTTGGAATTGACGTCCATTTCTATAGACTTCCCTTGCCATCTACCGTCAAACATTTTCATTTGGGTTCAGTTCGGGCGAACACTCTTGATGGTCCAAAAGAATCACGTTATTCGCTATGAAAAAGTCCTTTGTCCTACTGGAATTGTGGATTGCGACATTGTCCTGCTGAAAGATCCAGTCATTTCCACACAAGCGAGGGCCTTCAGTCAATAAAGATGCTCTCTCCAACATGACAATGTAGCCAGCTGCTGTTTGACGCCCTCGTATAACCTGAAGTTCCATTGTTCCATGGAAAGAAAAAGCATCCCAGATCATGATGGAACCTCCTCCACTGTGTCGTGTAGAAAATGTCTCCAGTGGGATATCCTTATCATGCCAGTAACGTTGGAAGCCATCTGGACCATCCAGGTTAAATTTTTTCTCATCAGAGAACAAAACCCTCTTCCAATTTTCTACGTCTCATGTTTGGTGCTTCTCAGCAAAGTTTAACCGAGCTGTTTTGTGATGTGGAAGGAGGCGTGGCCTTTGAAAACGTTTACGGTTTTAAAAACCGTGAGGGCCATAATCTGGTTCAACGATCGGCTGGTATTTTGCCGGACAACCCGTCGAATCCTCCTGCTCAACGTTGGCGAAATTTTCTTGGGCCGACCACTTAAAATTCTTGTTCCGTATCTCTCAGGGTATTTTAAGAAATTTGCAACAGCAGTTTTACTACGCCCAATCTCACTAGCAATGGTACTTTGAGAGAGACCTTGCTTTTGCAGTTCGACAATTCTGTCACGTTCAAACTCTGTCAACTTTCTAACCTTTGCCAAGTTTTTACCCAATGTAACACAGGAGATGTCAGTGGGAGATGTTGACAATGCTAATGCTTGAACACAAATGACTAACTTTCGTAACGTGTTTACCGATTAACGCTTCGTTTCAGTATGGTCTTAAACTTTTGACCAGCTGGTATTTAGGCTAATTTCATAGTGTTCACATTTTTCCTATTAAATGCTAAAAAGTATTTTATTTTTATTTTCTCTTTTCTTATTTTCATCTTTCAAAGCTCTACTCAAATAAGTGGTTGAGTCTAACAACGCAAAATGCATATTTTTTCTTTATGTTAATGTGCCTTATATATTTTTGTAATTACATCTGGCTGTTGATTTTTTCTGTGCTAAAATAATTAATATCATCTAAACTATATTTTTGTGAATCTAAATAAAAGTGTTAACAGATGTTCAGTTTGTTCCTCGATCTATTCGTACGAGTGATCTAATCTATACCAGAGATAAAGTATCCATAAGCACAACTTGTGTGTAACTTGTCTGATTGATATTCGTACAAAGCTACATGAGGACTAATTGTCTATAATTCTCTAGTCTTAAAGTGATAAAAGGCAGATTGGTCAACAGCACACACACGTGCAGCTCTTGTTGTGCTTTAATCGAATGGGATCTGATTGCCACTCTTATTTCAACTTCGAGTCAGTAATTAAAGAGCAATTATTTGATTTCTACATTTTTTTCATTTTTTAATATTTATTTGTTGTGGTAACTGGAAGGCACCATGAACTCTCAAATGAACAACCAAATAGATACAAATAAAAATATAAATAAATCATTTTGTTTGTTTTTTAATTTCGCACAAAGCTACTCGAGGGCTATCTGCGTTAGCCGTCTCTAATTTAACAGTGTAAGACTAGAGGGAAGGCAGCTAGTCATCATCATCCACCGCCAACTTTTGGGCTACTCTTTTACCAACGAAAAGTAGGACTGACCGTCACATTATAACGCCCCTACGGCTGAAAAGGCGAGCATGTTTGGTGCGACCGTGATTCGAACCCGCGACCCTCGGATTACGAGTCGAACGCTTTAACCCACCTGGCCATGTCAGGCCATAAACTATTTTGTTTTGTCTGATATATTAAACAACACGTATTGAAGGTTCCTATACTTTCAACTTCTCAATACATATATATATATACATTTAGTTAGAAATATGAACGTCATACAGTGATCTTAGTGATTGTGAAAACAATTCATATAATATCGCTTTAAATTTCGCAATATTTGCTAGCATCCTGATGTAATTTTAAAAAGCAGAGAAAGTGCTAAAGACGCTTGGGTGAAGAGAAGATATGGAGGTTGAAATCATCAAAACTTTTACCAGTTACGTTCCCTTCAGTGCAGTTAGTATTATATTTCAGGTCGTGTATAAATAAAAATGGCGATTGTTGAAATCGTTTGTAGTCTAATACGGTTGTTAATGGATTAGGTTCTAAACTTAATTAAGGCTATATATTTAACACTTGTACTTTCAGAGGTACTGTAATGTATTCACTGGTACTGTAATGTATTCACTGGTACTGTAATATATATATTCACTGTTACTGTAATTTATTCACTGGTACTGTAATATATTCACTGGTACTGTAATGTATTCACTGATACTGTAATATATTCACTGATATTGTAATATATTCACTGGTACTGTAATGTATTCACTGGTACTGTAATATATTCATAACATCATTCAATTTGACTAAGTGGAAAAACAAAATTTGCTGCTAAATTGTTTTGCTTACTGTTAATATTGGTTCACGTGCTAGCATCTACAGGCATAACAAACTTCTGGTACATATATATATGTATATATATATATACCACACTGTATAGCAAGCAGATCGATGCACCTTACACTTAGAACTATTGCTATATCTCTTACCATATTAAATCTTTCATCGTATCTCAGTGAGATATATAACTATTATAATAATACGACGTTAAAGTACCAGGTAAACACAAACGTTTGTTGTTACACAAACACTCAGCTAACGTTCTCGGAGAAATCAGTCTACATATGTCTCAATTTCACTTACTGTATATCAGTCCCCTAAGTCAAACACCATTTATTTACATTGACATTAGAGTTATAATCTGATCTGAGTGATAGAAATCTTAGATATATACATATCACATATCTCAACTGTATCGTATGACAACATTAACTTTATAATTGGTGAATACTCTTCAACATTGATTTTAATTAACTTTTGTATAAGTAGCTATCCTTCATCACTGGTTTTTAATTAAAATCTGTATGAGTAACTATCCTTCATCACTGGTTTTTAATTAAAATCTGTATGAGTAGCTATCCTTCAACACTAGTTTTTGATTAACTTCTGTATGAGTAGCTATCATTCAACACTGGTTTTAATTAATTTTTGTATAAGTAGCTATCCTTCATCACTGGTTTTTAATTACCTTTTTTTACAAGTAGCTATCCTGTAAAACTGGTTTTATTAACTTTTTTACAAGTAGCTGTCCTTCAAAACTGGTGTTAGTTAACTTTTGAATAAGTAGCTACCTTTAAACTGTGGTTTTTAATTAACTTTTCTATAAATACCAATCCTTAAACACTGGTTTTTAATTAACTTTTGTACATGTAACTATCCATCCTTCAACACTGGTTTTTAATTGACTTTTGTACATGTAACTATCCATCCTTCAACACCGGTTTTTAATTAACTTGATATTGGTAGGTATTTTTCATCAAAGTGGTTTTAAATTTAAGTTAATGGATATTCGTTAGTAATAGTTTAATTAACGTTTTAGAAGAGATTTTTAAACACTAGATTTTTATTAATAGATATAAACTTTCTTGTTAGTATAAATATAATCACATATTTTAACACATGCATGCAGTGTTTTACTATAATTAATATAATCATATATTTTAACACATGCATGCATACAATATATTCACATATTGTAACGCATTTGCGATTATTAATACATTGTTGACAAGTGTGATGACAAAAATGTCCATGTGCGTTCTGTAGCTATAATGGCTGAACTGCTTGTTCTTGTGTTGAGGTGTATATCGTAGAGTGGGTGGAGAAAGCCATTAGGGAGCATCTCTTCTCTGGACATTTTGCTTTAAGGTTGGGTAAGGTATGTTTTCTACAGAACAAACTCACTGATCTGGAGACGTTAAGTGTTCACATCACGGGATATAGGGGACTAGAAACGTTCGAATCACCGGATCTGTGGACACTACCAAGTGTTCACATCACGGTCACGGGATATAGGGGACGAGAAACGTTCGAATCGCCGGATCTTTAGACACTACTAAGTGTTCACATCACCGGATATAGGGGACTAAAAACGTTCAAACCGCCGGATCTGTGGACACTACTAAGTGTTCACATCATGGGATTTAAGGGACTAGAAACGTTCGAATCGCCGGATCTGCGGACACTACTAAGTGTTCACATCACCGGATATAGGGGACTAGAAACGTTCGAATCGCCGGATCTGCAGACACTTCTAAGTGTTCACATCACCGGATATAGGGGACTAGAAACGTTCGAATCGCCGGATCTGTGGACACTACTAAGTGTTCACATCACGGGATATAGGGGACTATAAACGTTCGAATCGCCGGATCTGTGGACACTACCAAGTGTTCACATCACGGGATATAAGGGACTAGGAACGTACGAATCGCCGGATCTGTGGACACTACTAAGTGTTCACATCACCGGATATAGGGACTAGAAACGTTCGAATCGCCGGATCTGTGGACACTACTAATTGTTCACCTCACCGACCTAATAATTAGAGCAACGACCAATATGCTGCTCCACATGCAAATATAAATTCAATTTGACTCGATGTACTGAGGGCTATACACAGAGCGTATGTAAAATGCGTTGATAACAAATTACGGCATTCATCCCAAACCGTTACTACCACCGTCTCCTCGTGGTTTGACCTTGTAATCCGTCAGATATTGTTCCGACTCTTTGAACTTCAACAAATTACATTGCGGACAAATACATACAACTATAAGTCATAATAAACCTCCAGCTCACAACTGATAATCGTATTAGATATAACATTTGAAAGCATGGAATACCGTCATAGTACGTAAACACAGTTATTTAAATGACAAATATGCCATACTGATAAAATTAAAATTGTCTGTTTACTACTAGATTCTTAAATTACTCAAACTGTTGTTCTATGTAGAACGTGGTTATTTTGTAACTAGCTTTCATAAGAAATCATAAGACAACTTAGTTAAGATTCATTCGTTTGTTAACTAGACACGTTGAGAGAAATAAACTGTAGGTTTCAAATTATCAGATGACGAACGTTGAAATAACTACGTGGTTCGTCAGCTTATAAAATACTTTACGGCTGAAAAATAAAATATATTTACGTGTTCACGCAAATTACCAACGTTCTCAGTTAGTGTAACGTGAAAACATTAATGCACGCCTTATTAATTTATTGTGTCACACAAATAACAGAGAAAATTACATTAATATCTTAATGTTATAAAATAATAAGTGATAAGCAGAAAGTACATTTGAAAAGTAAGTAATTTTCATAGGTAATGAAGAAAATGTTAACAGTATATACAATTAAGAACGTGAAAACACTACATTGTTTATATACCTGCGTAACATCTCAAAGACATCCGGGTATTTATAAAAAACATCCCCTCTTCAGAACATCTGAACAAATAAAAACCACTACACAAACACTTTTAAAGAAAACCAATACACAGGGAAGACATCTGAACAGATAAAAACCACTACACAAACACTTTTAAAGAAAACCAATACACAGGGAAGACATCTGAACAGATAAAAACCACTACACAAACACTTTTAAAGAAAACCAATACACAGGGAAGACATCTGAACAGACAAAAACCACTACACAAACACTTTTAAAGAAAACCAATACACAGGGAAGACATCTGAACAGATAAAACCACTACACAAACACTTTTAAAGAAAACCAATACACAGGGAAGACATCTGAACAGATAAAACCACTACACAAACACTTTTAAAGAAAACCAATACACAGGGAAGACATCTGAACAGATAAAAACCACTACACAAACACTTTTAAAGAAAACCAATACACAGGAAAGACATCTGAACAGATAAAAATTACTACACAAACACTTTTAAAGAAAACCAATACACAGGGAAGACATCTGAACAGATAAAAACCACTACACAAACACTTTTAAAGAAAACCAATACACAGGAAAGACATCTGAACAGATAAAAATTACTACACAAACACTTTTAAAGAAAACCAATACACAGGGAAGACATATGAACAGATAAAAACCACTACACAAACACTTTTAAAGAAAACCAATACACAGGGAAGACATCTGAACAGATAAAAACCACTACACAAACTAATTAAAAGTGTTTTTAAAGAAAACCAATACACAGGGAAGACATCTGAACAGATAAAAAACATCACACCAAGATATCTGTGGACAACCATCACACAGAGAAGACAAATGAAAGGATACAAAACAATACATCAAGATACATATCTAACGAAAAATCCACACAAAGAGAAGACATCTGAAATCGGGAAGAAGTAACATAATCACCGAGAAGACAGAAGATATATCACTGACAAATCCACACAAAGAGAAGACATCTGAAATCGGGAAGAAGTAACATAATCACCGAGAAGACAGAAGATATATCACTGACAAACATTAAAAGATACTAGAAAATATAAATCGTTACACATAACGAAAAAACACATTTTATTAGCACACGTGAGAAAACAACAACAGCAACAACAACACTTGAGACAAGCATCTGAAACAGTTGTCACGATACGAGACAAAGTAACGAAAAGGATATATTACAGTAACAACGGAAATCAGAAACAATACAAATATATGACAGACAGCATTAGCTCAATTTACTGAAATGTTACTCCCACTAAGTGTTACACAAATATACGCCGTGTTTCATAACTTTCTACTTTCACTTCGTGCCAAGTTTATACCGTGTTACACAAATTTATACTTTCACTTCTTGCGTATTTTACGACGTGTTACATAAGTTTCTACTTTCACTTTCTGCCAAATTCACACCGTGTTACATAAGTTTTTACTTTAACTTCATGCCAAGTTTAAGCCGTGTTACATAAGTTTCTACTTTCACTTCTTGCTTACTTTATGCCGTGTTACATAAGTTTCTCCTTTCACTTCTTGCTTGCTTACTTTATGCTGTGTTACATAAGTTTCTCCTTTCACTTCCTTATTACTTTACGCCATGTTACATTACTTTCATTTACCTGCCAGGTTTACGCCGTGTTACCTGGGTTCTGCTTTCACTTCTTACCAATATCATGCCATGGTGTTACATAAGTTTCCACTTTCACTTCCTGCCTACTTTACGCCGTGTTACATAAGTTTTACGTTACACTTTCTGCCCACTTTGCTGTGTTACATAAGTTTCTTCTATCACTTCCTGCCCTGATTTACGCCGTGTTACACATGTTTATATTTTCACTTCCTGTCTGCTTTACGCCGTGTTACCAAGTTTCTACTTTACATTCTGCCAAGTTTACGCTATGTTACACAAGTGTATACTTTTTATTCTGCCATGTTTACGTAATGTTACACAGTTTCTACTTTCACTACCTGCCAACATTACGCCGTGTTACATGAATTTGAACTTTCACTTCTTGCCTACTATAGGCTGTGTTACATAACTTTCACTTCATCCCTACTTTACGCTGTGTTACACAAGCTTCTACTTTCACTTTCTCCCAAGTTTACGCCATGTTACACAAGTTTCTACTTTCACTTCCTACAAATCATACGCCGTGATACACAAGTTTATACTTTAACTTCCTGCCATGTTTACACAGTGTTAGATAACTTTCTACTTTCACTTCCTGCCAAGTTTACTCCGTATTACACAAGTTTCTATTTTTACTTCCTGCCAAGTTTACGCCGTCTTACACAAGTTTCTACTTTTACTTCCTGCCAATATTACTCCGTGTTACATGAGTTTCTACTTTCACTTCATGCCAAATTTACGCCGCGTTACACAAGTTTCTACTTTTACTTCCTGACAAGTTCACTCCGTGTTATATAAGTTTCTACTTTAACTTCATGCCAAGTTTACGCCGTGTTACATAAATTTCTACTTTCACTTCCTGCCCACTTTACCCCGTTTTAACTAAGTTTCTACTTTTACTTCCTGCCAATTTTACGCCATGTTACATAAGTTTCTATTTCCACTTTTTGCCAACATTATATCGTGTTACATAAGTTTCTACGTATACTTCCTGCCTACTATAGGCTGTGTTGCATAACTTTCTACTTTCACTTTCTCTCTACTTTAGACTGTGTTACACAAGCTTCTACTTTCACTTCCTTCAAAGTTTACGCCCGTGTTACATAAATTTCTTCTTTTACTTCCTGCCTACTTTACGCCGTGTTACATAATTTTCTCCTTTCATTTCCTAGCAACTTTACGCCGTGTTGAATAAGTTTCTACTTTCACTTCCTGCCAAGTTTACGCCGTGTTACACAAGTTTCTACTTTTACTTCATGCCATGTTTACGCCGTGTTTCATGATTTCTACTTTCACTTCTTGTTAGATGTACGTGTTATCTTGGTTTCTACTTTCACTTCCTTCCATATCATGCCGTGTTACCTGGGTTTCTACTTTCACTTCCTGGCTACTTTACGCCGTGTTACATAAGTTTGTGCTTTCACTTCCTACCAAGTTTACGCCGTTTTACCTAAGTTTCTACTTTCACTTCCTGTCAACTTTACACCATGTTACATAAGTTTCTACTTTTACTTTCTGCCAAGTTTACGCCGTGTTACACATGTTTCTACTTTTACTTTCTGCCTACTTTATGCCGTGTACATAAGTTTCTAATTTCATTTCCTGCCCACTTTACGCGGTGTTACATAACTTGCTACTATCACTTCCTGCCTAATTTACGCAGTGTTACCTTAGTTTTTACTTTCATTTCCTTCCATGTTCATGCCGTGTTACATAAGTTTCTACTTTTACTTCCTGCTTACTTTATGCCATGTTACATAAGTTTCTACGTACACTTCTTCCCTACTTTACGCCGTGTTACATAACTTTCTACTTTCACTTCCTACCATGTTTACACCGTATTACACAAGTTTCTACTTTCACTTTCTGCCAAGTTTACTCCGTGTTTCATAAATTTTTGCTTTCACTTCCTGCTTACTTTATGCCGTGTTACATAAGTTTCTACTTTCACTTCCTGGCTACTTTACGCCGTGTTACATAAGTTTCTACGTTCACTTCCTGCCAATTTTACGCCGTGTTACAGAAGTTTTTACTTCCTGCCACCTTCTTTCGCTGATGGGTGTTATTTTTACCTTCATTTCACTTTTAACGACAATTCAAATTGATATAACTGTTGTTGTTACGTAATGTTCCACTAAACTTTACTTTTCTTTGTGTTCAACCTATAATTTCCATCATTTTATAGTTATTTACCCCGTTCGGATATACGTGTGATATTCATCTATGTTATACACATATAATATACACCTGTTTAGAACAATGATGTCTATAAATAATTCACATTTTTACAGTGCTGTTTCCTATTAATATGTATTTCAGTGGTTGTAGTATTCTTCCATATTCATACATCACTTAACTCTTTGAAACTATATATATGTGTACATATATTCCTTATCTGCTTCACACTTTTGCCTAACATACAATAACCGTCTTATTTTTATATCCCTAACTCATTTCTCATCGTTCAGTTTAAGGTGTGAGTTTCATACGTTCTTACATCTATCGTTCTTACGCTTTTCTATAGAAAATAATCTAAGTGAGATTTCTTTATCTGATTAACTTTCTACAGTTCTTTTTAATGTCGTCACTTCACTAACAGCTCAACGTTTGTTATTTTTTTATCTTTTTCGTCAACTTTTCTGTTTTTTTTTTAGTTTACTTCATGACTTCCCTAATTACTTGTTTATTTGTTTAGTTTATCGAACAACTGTAATCTAGTAAGTCCTCACGGGCTTGTAAATGATGTAACATAATTTGTTTCTCCGATGTTTTATTTCCTGGTGTTCTGGACCAATAACATTTTAAATTTATTCACATCTATGGCTGTAAACGAAATACAATTATTACTGTAGAGTTTTTTTGTAACCTAGCTTAAAATTTATCATTTCTCTTTCTGGATTTTGAAGAAAAGTAAAATTAATTTCAAACAACATTAGGAGAAGTGTAATAAATTTATAACACATTAAACATGTTGAGTTCAAACTCGGGTTTTATTTTATCAGCCATACAATGTTGCACTTTATGTTTTATCAGTCATACAATGTTGTACTTTATGTTTTATCAGTCATACAATGTTGTACCTTATGTTGTATTAGCCATTCAATGTTGTACTTTATGTTGTATCAGTCATGCAATGTTGTACCTTATGTTGTATCAGCCATTCAATGTTGTACTTTATGTTGTATGAGTCATGCAATGTTGTACCTTATGTTGTATCAGCCATTCAATGTTGTACTTTATGTTGTATCAGTCATGCAATGTTGTACCTTATGTTGTATCAGCCATTCAATGTTGTACTTTATGTTGTATCAGTCATGAAATGTTGTACCTTATGTTGTATCAGTCATACATTGTTGTACTTTATGTTGTATCAGTCATACAATATTGTATCTTATGTTGTATCAGTCATACATTGTTGTACCTTATGTTGTATCAGACATACAATGTTGTACCTTATGTTGTTTAAAGAGTTCTTACGCAGTAAAGATTTAAAATTTGTAAATTATTGTAATAGAGATTTAATGATCTAAGCTCTCGAAATATGAAAACTGGTTTCCATTTATTTATGTAATCAATAAACAATACACTACATAAATTTCGATCATAAAACTGTTTTAGGTGTTAGCTCGACGAAACCTATGAATTTGTCGAACCGATTGTATCTAAAGATTTATGTCTGAAACTTTGATGTTTTACACAATAAACGAAAACCAAATATTATTCATTAGTAACGTAATATTAGAAAGAAATCAAATAAACTGATAAGTTGCACGCTCATTGTTAAAAATATATAAAAACTTATTCGTAAATACTTTTGAACGAACACATGTGACGTAGGAATTTGTCACTGAGACTTTAAGATGGTATTCCCCTCAATTTCTATACAACCACATCGTAAGAGCAAAATATTGTTGTTAATCAAACTACTAAATTACGATTCATGTACTTTTTACATTAAGGAAAAATTTCTTTCAACCATGTAACCTTATCTCGAAAGAAACAAAAATAACTTGTAATTTACACTTATTCATAACAAACCATTTAACATATAATTAATTTGTTTCACACAGTATTTATTTCAGATCTGGTTTTCAAACATTACACAATTCTCACCTTTAGAGTTGCTCATGTAGCACAGAAGCATCACAAACAGTAGCATTGCTGTCAGTACCTTCCACCCAACAGCGTTACCGATTTAACACTCGGGAGATCTCCTGTGTGACAGCCAGCGGAGTTCGTGTCGTCAGTCGGTCTCACTCACCTCGTGGCTTTCACAGGTAGACCTTGGGACTTGCGTGTGCGCATGTGTACTTTTTTACACTTTTATATCATTGAAAGGTTCCTGCAGAACTCAAGGTTTTATAAGACTTCGAGTGTTGGTCTAATTTGTATATTGCGTTAATTACATTACGCGAAAAGTAATTAGTATTAAATTTTAATTAATACATGAAGTAATTTGCCTAACTAACGATAATATAATTGTGGATTGTCTATGGCTGTGAATATTTACCAGAGTGCAAAATACAGGCGATCCGTTAGTTGCTAGCTTATATATGGAATGTCAGCTTTCTAACCAATTTACACACAAAAAGTATTCTAGTAGTTAAGTTATAAAAACAGTTGTTTTACAGTTAAATACCAATATAACGTGAAGAAAACCTGGAAAGAAACTTTGTATTAAAACTGAATTGAAACTTCTAAACGTTATGTCATAGTTTACAAACAAGTGTTGATAAAAATAAGAATTCTCTTTTCATGAACTGCATCTTCTCGGTGTTTTTTTAAATATCTTGTTGGCATAACACATTTATCTTTACCAATGTTTCTTAAACGCGAAATACTTATTATTTAGTCTTTCACACTTCTCAGTCACTATATTTGACGATCACTAGCCAGTAACTACGGCTACGATTGACCTCTTCAGTAACTTGTGATGTTCGATCTACTTACTTATTTGTTCTGGCCTAAAGGTCTACTTCTAAGACAGTTTCATTTGCCTGACCTGTTCTTTCTTCCAATCCCGCTGTAGTCTCAGAACTAAGTCAATCTTAAATTAACGTATTTACTTCTGTAACTAAACCTGTTCTGTCATGAATCTGGTTTGATTGACTTGTTCTCTACTCTAGTCACACTGTAGTCTCAGAACTAAGTCAATCTTAAATTAACGTATTTATTTCTGTAACTAAAGCTGTTCTGTCATGAATCTGGTTTGATTGGCTTGTTCTCTACTCTAGTCACACTGTAGTCTCAGAACTAAGTCAATCTTAAATTAACGTATTTACTTCTGTAACTAAAGCTGTTCTGTTATGAATCTGGTTTGAATGGCTTGTTCTCTACTCTAGTCACACTGTAGTCTCAGAACTAAGTCAATCTTAAATTAACGTATTTACTTCTGTAACTAAAGCTGTTCTGTCATGAATCTGGTTTGAATGGCTTGTTCTCTACTCTAGTCACACTGTAGTCTCAGAACTAAGTCAATCTTAAATTAACGTATTTACTTCTATAACTAAACATGTTCTGTCATGAATCTGGTTTGATTGGCTTGTTCTCTACTCTAGTCACACTGTAGTCTCAGAACTAAGTCAATCTTAAATTAACGTATTTACTTCTGTAACTAAAGCTGTTCTGTCATGAATCTGGTTTGATTGGCTTGTTCTCTACTCTAGTCACACTGTAGTCTCAGAACTAAGTCAATCTTAAATTAACGTATTTACTTCTATAACTAAACCTGTTCTGTCATGAATCTGGTTTGATTGGCTTGTTCTCTACTCTAGTCATACTGTAGTCTCAGAACTAAGTCAATCTTAAATTAACGTATTTATTTCTGTAACTAAAGCTGTTCTGTCATGAATCTGGTTTGATTGGCTTGTTCTCTACTCTAGTCACACTGTAGTTCTGTTACTAAAGCTGTTCTGTCATGAATCTGGTTTGATTGGCTTGTTCTCTACTCTAGTCACACGGTAGTTCTGTTACTAAAGCTGTTCTGTCATGAATCTGGTTTGATTGGCTTGTTCTCTACTCTAGTCACACTGTAGTTCTGTAACTAAAGCTGTTCTGTCATCAGTCTGGTTTGATTGGCTTGTTCTCTACTCTAGTCACACTGTAGTTCTGTTACTAAAGCTGTTCTGTCATGAATCTGGTTTGATTGGCTTGTTCTCTACTCTAATCACACTGTAGTTCTGTTACTAAAGTTGTTCTGTCATGAATCTGGTTTGATTGGCTTGTTCTCTACTCTAATCACACTGTAGTTCTGTTACTAAAGCTGTTCTGTCATGAATCTGGTTTGATTGGCTTGTTCTCTACTCTAGTCACACTGTAGTTCTGTTTCTAAAGCTGTTCTGTCATGAATCTGGTTTGATTGGCTTGTTCTCTACTCGAGTCACAGTGTAGTTTTGTAACTAAAGCTGTTCTGTCATGAATCTGGTTTGATTGGCTTGTTCTCTACTCCAGTCACACTGTAGTTCTGTAACTAAAGCTGTTCTGTCATGAATCTGGTTTGATTGGCTTGTTCTCTACTCTAGTCACACAGTAGTTCTGTTACTAAAGTTGTTCTGTCATGAATCTGGTTTGATTGGCTTGTTCTCTACTCTAGTCACACTGTAGTTCTGTAACTAAAGCTGTTCTGTCATCAGTCTGGTTTGACTAACCTTTTTTCTCCTCCATATCCACTGTAGTCTCAAAACTCCAAGGTAAACAACAACAATCGATCAGCAGAAATATACATTATGTCTCGCTGAGGAGAAGCCAAAAGAAAGCAACCTTATAGGATAACCTTTCAGCATATCAGATTATGATGTTCTATCAGAAAATCAAATATGAACGTGATAACGTCCCTCTTCTTGACTCACGAAACCCAAACGTCATTTGATATTGGTATCTTACGCAAAGATGAAAAAAATAATTTATTTTTGAGGAGGATATATATATGTATTCCTATGTTTCTAAATCAATCAGTGCATCATAGAAGTGTCCTTCATTAATTAACTGTGTTGCTAGCTTGGTTGTTGTTAAGCACAGAGCTACATAAGTGTCCTTCATTAATTAACTGTGTTGCTAGCTTGGTTGTTGTTAAGAACAGAGCTACATAAGTGTCCGTCATTAATTAATGGTGTTGCTAGCTTGGTTGTTGTTAAGCACAAAGCTACATAAGTGTCCGTCATTAATTAACTGTGTTGCTAGCTTGATTGTTTTTAAGCACAGAGCTACATAAGTGTCCGTCATTAATTAACGGTGTTGCTAGCTTGGTTGTTGTTAAGCACAGAGCTACATAAGCTACATTATTTATAAAATACAATGTGATAACTGCCACGACTTCTGTATTGGAGAAACAAGTAGAAAAATGGAAACCAGATTCAAAGAACATGAAAAGTCACCTTCACACGTTTTCGAACACTGCAAGTCAAATAAACACAACATTACCATAGAAAACACTCAAATACTAAATAAAGAAACAAACATGAACAAACGCAAAATTAAAGAAGCCTTACTCATACAACAACTTAAACCCAAAATAAACCAATACAAAGGAACACTTTTATACCTATATTAAAAGTAATAATATAAAATTAAATATTCAAACATCTAACACCGCCCTCCACATTCCGACACTCAGTTAAATAACCCCTTCCAAATATGTGGTCAGCTTCCGGTCAGTTACGTCTTTCTTTCTTTGTGAACCTGACGTATAGTATTTTCTCAACCCAAACGAGCCGTTTTTACACATACAAGTTATCTTACATTCGTGTCAAATATTTTGTTGTTGAACGATTAAAAATATTCTGAAGTCAAGTTGTAGTGACACATTTGGCCCGACAGACTCCTTTTGGCATAGTTTATATATAAGAAAATTCGTCTTGTTGGCCTTCCGGTGTTACGCTGACTATTTAGGAAAACTGAAATAAATGTGAATTAAGATGATTTGTGAAAAGTCAGACTGTTTCTCTTTTCAAACATGGCTGCTTGAGATCAGTAAAGCACAAGATGCGTATGAAATCAAAGATGGTATTCTAAAGTCAGGATGCATATGAAATCAAAGATGGTATTCTAAAGTCAGGATGCATATGAAATCAAAAATGGTATTCTAAAGTCAGGATGCATATTAAATCAAAGATGGCATTCTAAAGTCAGGATGCATATGAAATCAAAGATGGTATTCTAAAGTCAGGGTGCATATGAAATCAAAGATGGTATTCTAAAGTCAGGATGCATATGAAATCAAAGATGGTATTCTAAAGTCAGGATGCATATGAAATCAAAGATGGTATTCTAAAGTCAGGATGCATATGAAATCAAAGATGGTATTCTAAAGTCAGGATGCATATGAAATCAAAGATGGTATTCTAAAGTCAGGATGCATATGAAATCAAAGATGGTATTCTAAAGTCAGGATGCGTATGAAATCAAAGATGGTATTCTAAAGTCAGGATGCGTATGAAATCAAAGATGGTATTCTAAAGTCAGGATGCGTATGAAATCAAAGATGGTATTCTAAAGTCAGGATGCGTATGAAATCAAAGATGGTATTCTAAAGTCAATTGTTTCTCCTGGAACTTGTTCAAGACAGGCAGAGTTGTAAGCATGTTGTAAATATAATGTTCTAATTTTATTAATAAACTCTGAAGCTGTGGCCTCGTTGTGAATGTTATTCATTAAATATATGTTATGAAAGATGTGTTCGAAAGGATGAATAAAATTGTCAATAGTTAACTTCATTCTGCGTATATAAGAAAAATCAACCGAAGTATACTGAACAACAAAACATGTTTACTGCTGAGTGTTGGGAAAACAAAACCTATGGTAATGGATAATATCAACCGAAGTATACTGAACGACAAGACATGTTTACTGCTGAGTGTTGGGAAAACAAAACCTATGGTAATGGATAATATCAACCGAAGTATACTGGACGACAAGACATGTTTACTGCTGAGTGTTGGGAAAACAAAACCTATAGTAATGGATAATATCAACCGAAGTATACTGAACGACAAGACATGTTTACTGCTGAGTGTTGGGAAAACAAAACCTATGGTAATGGATAATATCAACCGAAGTATACTGGACGACAAGACATGTTTACTGCTGAGTGTTGGGAAAACAAAACCTATAGTAATGGATAATATAAGAAACATGAAGGGAACATAAGTCGAGAAAATAAAACAATATGAATATTTAGGACCCACGACTTATTATAAAACAAATTGTTTTTAAAAGATGAAATTCGAAGAGTGTGTATTTTTGGTGTTTCTTGGAGCAAAGAATCGGCGCTATCTATGACAAATGGTAAAGGAAAACAAATCAAAAATCAAAATAGAAACTTAACATATGAAATACTGTAGAAAGAGCGAAGTGTGTCAGTTGTTTCACTATCGCCGTTAATTTTAACTCTGGGTCTTCATATCAAACATAATATTTCTTGTCACTGTTGATAGTCTTGTCATCCTTCTGTGTTGGTCACAGTTTCAGTAACCATCGTATTCTCTTACAATGGACTGATCCACCATTCTTGTGACACTCAGGTCACAACTGATCATATTTCACATTCGTTACGTTGTTACGGCTACAAGTGGTGGCACCATTCTTGTCTCGGGGTTTACTCCTAATATTGGACAGTCTTTAGCGATAGTACTAGATAGGTCAACTTAAGGTCATCAATGACAAGAAAGAATGTGAGTAAAAATCAGAGGTCACCAACATCGCTTCATCTTCATAACTCAGTTATCTTCATAATAACTGCAAAATTGCTGGGTAGCGTGAAAAATACAGAAAGTTTCGAACTTTTATACATGAGTCTTAAAAATTACAATGACTCAGAAGAAAAAACAAATAGATGTGAAAAGTCTTGACCACCACAAAAAAGAGTGAAGTACAAAATAGATGTGAAAAGTCTTGACCACCACAAATAAGAGTGAAGTACTAAATAGATGTGAAAAGTCTTGACCACCACAAATAAGAGTGAAGTACAAAATAGATGTGAAAAAGTCTTGACCACCACAAATAAGAGTAAAGTACAAAATAGATGTGAAAAGTCTTGACCACCACAAATAAGAGTGAAGTACAAAATAGATGTGAAAAGTCTTGACCACCACAAATAAGAGTGAAGTACTAAATAGATGTGAAAAAGTCTTGACCACCACAAATAAGAGTAAAAGTACAAAATAGATGTGAAAAGTCTTGACCACCACAAATAAGAGTGAAGTACAAAATAGATGTGAAAAAGTCTTGACCACCACAAATAAGAGTGAAGTACTAAATAGATGTGAAAAGTCTTGACCACCACAAATAAGAGTCGTTGGCTTACGTCAGTTTCTAAAAGATTTCTAAAAGTAATTGTGCGGAAGAATTTGTTGCTACTAAATATTTTATCATTTTTTTTCTTTGTGGCCCCATGGTGGTATGTTAAAGGAAGATAAAATATAAAAATTATAATTTACATAACATTTTCTCATGAAAATAATTTATGAGTGTTTCTCACAATCCTATAGAAGATACGAATAACGTTACGACATCCGATTTCATCTAATTATTTTTACTACACTTTTACCGGTTTGAAAAACACAGTTCATTTCAAGTTAAGAATAATGGATGTCCTGACAGAATAAACTTCAATGGTTTATTGGTAAATTTAAATGTGGTATTGGTACTTCTCGTTATTATTAAGTACGCGATTGGTAATTGTTTCTGGTATGAAGTAAGGGATTGTAAATTGTAGTTGGTGTGACCCATGGGATTGATACAAATGATTGGTACTGGATTGGTACTAATGGGGAATATTGTACAAGACATTTTAATCCTGTTCAAACATATACATCATGTTTGAAGACTTAATAGGAAATACACTGCTGGTCAAAATCTTAAGGTCAATGAACATGAAGACAAAATACGCATTTTGCGCTGTTAGACTTAACCACTTATTTGAGTAAAGCTTCGAAAGACGAAAATAAGAAAAGGAAAAATAAAAATAAAAACCTTTTTAGCATTTAATAGGGAAAATGTGAACACTATGAAATTAGCTTAAATACTAGCTGGTCAAAAGTGGCCGGCATGGCCAGGTAGGTTAAGGCGTGTGACTCGTAATCTGAGGGACGCGGGTTCGCATCCCCGTCGCTCCAACCATACTCGCCTTTTCAGCCAAGGGGGTGTTACAAAGTTACGGCCAATACCACTATTCGTTGGTAAAAGAGTAGCCCAAGAGTTGGCAGTGGGTGGTGATGACTCGCTGTCTTCCCTCTAGTCTTACACTGCTAAATTAGGGACGGCTAGTGCAGATGTCCCTCGAGTAGCTTTGCGCGAAATTCAAAAACAGAAACAAACTTGTCAAAAGTTTAAGACTATACCAAAAAGAAGTCCGAAACAGGGTAGAAAATGCCCAGCAAGAGGTCTCGGTAGTAAGTTGCACGGCCGTCATTGCGAATAACTGCAAACATTCTCTTGGGCATGGTCGATATAAGCGTTTGCGCTGGCTGGAATGTTATTCCAAGCGGTGAAGATGGCTTCACGAGGATCATGTATTGTTTGGAATTTACGTCCTTTTCTATAGACTTAGACTTCCCTTATCGTCCATCCCCAAACATTTTCAATGGGATTCAGTGCGGGTGAACACGCTGGACGGTACAAAAGAATCACGTTATTCGCCATGAAAATGTCCTTTGTCCTGCGAACATTGTGGATTGCAGCGTTGTCCTACTGAAAGATCCAGTCATTTCCACAAAAGCGAGGACCTTCAGTCAATAAGAATGCTCTTTCCAACATACCAATATAGCCAGCTGCTGTTTGACGCTAACCTTTATAACCTGAAGCTCAATTGTTTCATGGAAGGAGAAAGCACCCCAGATCATGGTGGAACCTCCTCCACTGTGTCATGTAGAAAATGTCTCCGGTGGGATATCCTTATCGTGCTACTAACGTTGAAAGCAATCTGGACCATCTAGGTTAATTTTTGTCTCATCAGAGAACAACACCTTCATCCACTTTTCTACGTCCCATGTTTGGTGCTTCTCACTAAAGTTTAACCGAGCTGTTTTGTGGTGTGGAAGGAGGCGTGACCTTTCAAGACATTTACGGTTTTTAGATGCCGTCTTATTGTTCTTCATTATTCATTCTGCGTCCGTAAGAGCCTTAATATGAACTATCGGCTGTTGTCTTACCGGTAAACCTGTCGAATCCTCCTGCCCAACGCCGGAGAAATTTTCTTGGGCCGTCCACTTGAAATTCTCGTTCGGTATCCCTCAGGGTATTTTAAGAAGTATGAAAATAGCAGTGTTACTACCCCCTATCTCAGCAGTGATGACCTTGCTTTTGCAGCTCGACAATCCTGCCACGTTCAAACTCTGTAAACTTTTTAGCCTTTGCCATGTTTTTACCCAATGTAACACAGTAGATGTCAGTGGGAGGTGTTGACAATGCTAATTCTTGAACACAAATGACTAAATTTCGTTACGTGTTTACTGATTAACGGTTCGATTGAGTATGGTCTTAAGATTTTGAATAGCTCGTATTCAGGCTAATTTCATAGTGTTCACATTTTCCCTATTAAATGCTAAAAAAGTTCTTTTTTCCTTTTTCTTATTTTTCTTAGGTAAATTTTATAGAAATTTATCGAACAAACAAAGGGATATCTCTACTGTTCTTTTGAACAAGATAACAATATTATCAACAAAGGGATTTCTCTACTGTTCTTTTGAACAAGATAACAATATTGTCAACAAAGGGATATCTCTACTGTTCTTTTGAACAAGATAATATTGTCAACAAAGGGATATCTCTACTGTTCTTTTGAACAAGATAACAATATTGTCAACAAAGGGATATCTCTACTGTTCTTTTGAACAAGATAACAATATTGTCAACAAAGGGATATTTCTACTGTTCTTTTGAACAAGATAACAATATTGTCAACAAAGGGATATCTCTACTGTTCTTTTGAACAAGATAACAATATTGTCAACAAAGGGATATCTCTACTGTTCTTTTGAACAAGATAACAATATTGTCAACAAAGGGATATCTCTACTGTTCTTTTGAACAAGATAACAATATTGTCAACAAAGGGATATCTCTACTGTTCTTTTGAACAAGATAACAATATTATCAACAAAGGGATTTCTCTACTGTTCTTTTGAACAAGATAACAATATTGTCAACAAAGGGATATCTCTACTGTTCTTTTGAACAAGATAATATTGTCAACAAGGGATATCTCTACTGTTCTTTTGAACAAGATAACAATATTGTCAACAAAGGGATATCTCTACTGTTCTTTTGAACAAGATAACAATATTGTCAACAAGGGATATCTCTACTGTTCTTTTGAACAAGATAACAATATTGTCAACAAAGGGATATTTCTACTGTTCTTTTGAACAAGATAACAATATTGTCAACAAAGGGATATCTCTACTGTTCTTTTGAACAAGATAACAATATTGTCAACAAAGGGATATCTCTACTGTTCTTTTGAACAAGATAACAATATTGTCAACAAAGGGATATCTCTACTGTTCTTTTGAACAAGATAACAATATTGTCAACAAGGGATATCTCTACTGTTTTTTTGAACAAGATAACAATATTGTCAACAAAGGGATATCTCTACTGTTCTTTTGAACAAGATAACAATATTGTCAACAAAGGGATATCTCTACTGTTCTTTTGAAGAAGATAACAATATTGTCAACAAAGGGATATCTCTACTGTTCTTTTGAACAATATAACAATATTGTCAACAAAGGGATATCTCTACTGTTCTTTTGAACAAGATAACAATATTGTCAACAAAGGGATATTTCTACTGTTCTTTTGAACAAGATAACAATATTGTCAACAAGGGATATCTCTACTGTTTTTTGAACAAGATAACAATATTGTCAACAAAGGGATATCTCTACTGTTCTTTTGAAGAAGATAACAATATTATCAACAAAGGGATATATCTACTGTTCTTTTCAACAAGATAACAATATTATCAACAAAGGGATATCTCTACTGTTCTTTTCAACAAGATAACAATATTGTCAACAAAGGGATATCTCTACTGTTCTTTTGAACAAAAACGAAGGTAACTGATTTATTATCTCACCTTATGTACATACTTTTAAAATCAGAGTCTACTAAAAACATATCAAGGAACTAAAAGTTCACAACTTGTGTGTTGTTAAAACCTTATCATTCAGTCTACTAAAAACATATCAAGGAACTAAAAGTTCACAACTTGTGTGTTGTTAAAACCTTATCATTCAGTCTACTAAAAACATATCAAGGAACTAAAAGTTCACAACTTGTGTGTTGTTAAAACCTTATCACGCACAGCGTGTAGAATATGTAATAACTACAGTGTTTGGTCATTAAATGTTTGTTTGTTTTGAATTTCGCTCAAAGCTACACGAGGGCTATCAGCGCTAGCCGTCTCTAATTTATCAGTTTAAAACTAGAAGGAAGGCAGCTAGTCATAACTACCAACCGCCAACTCTTGGGCTCCTTTTTACCAACGAATAGTAGGATTCACCGTGACATTATAACGCTCCTAAACCTAAAAGAGTAAGCACGTTTGGTGTGACGGGGATTCGAACCAGCAACCATCAGATTACGAGTCGAGTGCCCTAAACACGTGACTATGCAGGGTCTAGTAACTAAATAACATTATAGATATTGAACGTGGTTCATACCAACAGAACATTCGGTGATAAACAACATTATAGGTATAGAAGCCCCCAAGTGGCTCAACGATATATCTGCGGACTTACAACGCTAAAAACCAGGTTTCGATACTCGTGGTGAGCAAAGCACAAATAGCCCATTGTGTAGCTTTGTGCTTAATTCAAAACAACAACAAGAACAATAGATGTAGAACGTGGCTGCTACGTACAGAACGTTCAGTGATAAATAACATTATACATATAGAACGTGGCTGCTACGTACAGAACGTTCAGTGATAAATAACATTATACATATAGAAAGTGGCTGCTACATACAGAGCGTTCAGTGATAAATAATATTACACATATAGAACGTGGCTGCTACATACAGAACGTTCAGTGATAAATAATATTACACATATAGAACGTGGCTGCTACATACAGAACGTTCAGTGATAAATAACATTATACATATAGAAAGTGGCTGCAACATACAGAACGTTCAGTGATAAATAATGTTACACTTATAAAACGTTACTGCTACATACAGAACGTTCAGTGATAAATAACATTACACATATGGAACGTGGCTGCTATATACAGAACGTTCAGTGATAAATAACATTATACATATAGAACGTGGCTGCTACGTACAGAACGTTCAGTGATAAATAACATTATAGATATAGAACGTGGCTGTTTCCAGAAACAGTCACATCCAGAATACATACATATTTCCTTCAACTATTATGGAACTCTATACAGCACAGTAGAAGTGAGATTCTGCTGACAGAAGTGATAAATGTGACATTACTGTAGGTTTATTCGAGTCCTTGCAATTAGAGGTGTTTAAAGGAATATCTCTTAATACACTGGAACATATGGAATGATTATTGTCTCGTATACCTCCTCGTATTGAGATATGATAACACTAGAACGTGAACCTCTCTTCCTCTGAGATCTGTTAATATAACTATTTTAGAATTAAACTACAAGATGCACTTTGAACAACATATCCAACCAAACACATTAGTGACTCTGAATGTGGTTGTTGTAAATTAGTAATAATATTGTATATCCCAAGCAATCTGTCATATCACTACATTCGTTCAAGTTTCACAATTTTAAAATATTTCTGGCTCCGTTCTTGACACATGTTCATCACCAAATATTTTTATGAACTTAAACTATTCTACCTTCATATTACTAAAACTCAGTAACAACTTTTCTTACATGACTTTATGACATGACAACGTAACTAACTAGTCAGAGTGCAACAGTTAGATTCACCTAAGTAATCTAACATAGTTTCAGCCGCGTCTTCTTTTCTAGATGTAACTTGTGTTTCTGTTAATCTAGAGAAACTGAAGTTACTACATGTCCTGTTCTTTTCTCGAACACTCGGATTCCCGAAATATACGTAACTTAAGAAACACTAAACATTAAACAAACGTTTCAGTCTACAAAACAAACCTGTTGTGATGTGAAAGTATTTTTACAAGTCGACACAGAACGATCACAGTTACAATTACAATATAACCTTATTGTTAAGTCAACTACTGCTATAAACACAACATACTAAATCTTCTCCCTCAAACACAAAACGATCACAGTTACAATTACAATATAACCTTATTATTAAGTCAACTACAGCTTTAAACACAACATACTGAACCTTCTCCCTTAAACACAGAACGATCACAGTTACAATTACAATATAACCTTATTGTTAAGTCAACTACAGCTTTAAACACAACACACTAAATCTTCTCCCTCAAACACAGAACGATCACAGTTACAATTACAATATAACCTTATTGTTAAGTCAACTACAGCTTTAAACACAACACACTAAATTTTCTCCCTCAAACACAAAACGATCACAGTTACAATTACAATATAACCTTATTATTAAGTCAACTACAGCTTTAAACACAACATACTGAACCTTCTCCCTTAAACACAGAACGATCACAGTTACAATTACAATATAACCTTATTGTTAAGTCAACTACAGCTTTAAACTCAACACACTAAATCTTCTCTCTCAAACACAGAACGATCACAGTTACAATTACAATATAACCTTATTGTTAAATCAACTACAGCTTTAAACACAACACACTAAATCTTCTCCCTCAAACACAGAACGATCACAGTTACAATTACAATATAACCTTATTGTTAAGTCAACTACAGCTTTAAACACAACATACTAAATCTTCTCCCTCAAACACAAAACGATCACAGTTACAATTACAATATAACCTTATTATTAAGTCAACTACAGCTTTAAACACAACACACTAAGTCTTATCCCTCAGACACAGAACGATCACAGTTACAATTACAATATAACCTTATTGTTAAGTCAACTACAGCTTTAAACACAACATTCCAAATCTTCTCCCTTAGACACAGAACGATCACAGTTACAATTACAATATAACCTTATTGTTAAGTCAACTACAGCTATAAACACAACATACTAAATCTTCTCCCTCAGACACAGAACGATCACAGTTACAATTAAAATATAACCTTATTGTTAAGTCAACTACAGCTATAAACACAACATACCAAATCTTCTCCCTCAGACACAGAACGATCACAGTTACAATTACAATATAACCTTATTGTTAAGTCAACTACAGCTATAAACACAACATACCAAATCTTCTCCCACAGACACAGAACGATCACAGTTACAATTACAATATAACCTTATTGTTAAGTCAACTACAGCTATAAACACAACATACCAAATCTTCTCCCTTAAGGAATTACTAAAAGTTAAATATTGTATAATAATTGTGTTCCAACCACACTATATTTTTCATACCCATCGTACAATAATTGTATTCCAACCACACATTATTTATCGTATTTATTGTACAAAAATTGTATTCCCGCCATACCATGGCTATCATATGCATTGTATAATAACTGTATTCCAACTACTCTATATATGTCATATACATCGTCTAATACGTGTATTCCAACTACTCTCTATATGTCATATACATCGTCTAATACGTGTATTCCAACCACACTATGTTTATCATGTCCATTGTATACAAATTGTGTTTCAACCACACTATGTTTGTCATATCCATCGGATACAAACTGTGTTCCAACCACACTATGTTTGTCATATCCATCGGATACAAACTGTGTTCCAACCACACTATGTTTGTCACATCCATCGGATACAAACTGTGTTCCAACCACACTATGTTTGTCACATCCATCGGATACAAACTGTGTTCCAACCACACTATGTTTGTCACATCCATCGGATACAAATTGTGTTCCAACTACACTATGTTTGTCACATCCATCGGATACAAACTGTGTTCCAACCACACGATGTTTGTCATATTCATTACTGATGATGCCTAGTAGTAAAATACATAAATTTTCTCTATCTCTTAGGCTTAATATTATTACTGATTCATGTCTTTGTTGTTGTTATTTAGTTGTCTGCCTGTTTGCAATAATCAACGTAAATTGTTTACCATAAAATATATTAACACTTGAACACTTATTTCGAATAGGATGAACTGAAAATCAGATTTCTGAAATAATTCAAACATAGATACGTTAAATAAAATAAATGTTATTTAATATGGTTACCTACCATGCCTTTAACAATGCGAAGTATCTGGATTTATAATATTAGAATTTGTTGTTATTTTGTAGGTAGGCCAATATAATACATTTCTTTCCGCTATTTGAAACACTGGCCAGAGAAATGACAGGCAGATATCAGTTCCTTACTACATGTCATCCATGTTTTGACCCGGCATGACCAGGTGGGTTAAACCGTTCGACTCGAAATCTGAGGGTCGCGGGTTCGAATTCCCGTCGCACCAAACATGCTCACCCTTTCAGCCATGGGGGCGTTATAATGTGACGGTCAATCCTATTATTCGTTGGTAAAAGAGTAGCCCAAGAGGTGGCGGTGGGTGGTGATGACTAGCTGCCTTTCTTCTAGTCTTACATTGCTAACTTAGGGACGGCTAGCGCAGATAGTCCTCGTGTAGCTTTGCGCGAAATTCCAAAACAAACAAACACACAACCATCCATGCTAAAAATTACGGAAATGTTTTTTGGTATCTCAAATTATAATATACAGTCATGTGAAAAAGTTAGGACACACTACCCACTAATAGCTAGTGTTACCCCCTTTGGCTGAAATAACTGCAGTGAGACGCTTCTTGTAGCCATCTGTCAGTCTCTGTCATCGGTCTGAAGAAAGTTTGCCCCACTCATCAATGCAGAATTCTTTCAGCTTTTGAGATGTTTGAGGGGTTTCTTGCATGTACAGCCCGTTTCAAGTCACCCCATAGCATCTCAATGGAATTAAAATTTGGGCTATGACTCGGCCATTTTAGGACTCTCCATTTCTTAGTTTTCAGCAAGTCCTTGGTAGATTTACTGGTATGTTTTGGGTCATTGTTGTGTTGCAGGGTCCAGTTCCGCTTCAGCTTTAATTTTCTTACAGATGGTCTCACATGATCCTCAAGCACTCTCTGATACACAGTAAAATTTATGGTGGATTCTATGATTGTGAGCAGTCCAGGTCCTGCTGCAGCAAAGCAGCCTCAAGCTATGACACTTCCACCTCCATGCTTCATAGTTGGTATGAGGTTCTTTTCCTGGAATGCTGTATTTAGTTTACGCCAAACATGTCCTCTGTTCTGGTGTCGAAATAATCCAATTTTGGACTCATCTGTCCAAATAACATTAATCCAGAAGTCCTGGTCTTTGTCTACATTCTCTCTGGCAAACTTCAGTCTGGCCTTGATGTTTCTCTTAGAGAACAAAGGTTTCCTCCTTGCACACCTCCCATACAAGTTAAACTTATGCAGTCTCTTTCTTATTGTAGAGACATGCATTTTCACATCAACAGTAGCCATCTGCTGTAGGTCCCGTGATAACATGTTAGGGTGTTTGGATACCTCTTTTAGCATATTGCGGTCTGCTCTCGGGGTGAACGTGCTTGGACGATCAGACCTTGGCATGTTAGCAGTTGTTTTGAAAGCCCTTTACTTGTTGACTATTTTCCGGACAGTAGAATGGCTGATTTCAAAATCTTTTGGGATCTTTTTAAATCCCTTACCAGACTCATAAACTACCACAATTTTCTTTCTGAAGGCCTCAGACAGCTCTTTTGCTCTCACCATGGTGTTCACTCTCACTTCAACAGTCAGGAGCACACCAAACTAAATATCTGAGGTTTAAATAGAGCAAGCCTCATTCAAAATGCTGAGTAACGGTATTCTAATCATGTGCACCTGGTGTGATACACCTGTGTGTGAGTTGAACCATTTTAAGTGGGAATAAATGTGGAGGTGTCTTAACTTTTTCCTCAGTTAGAATATGCATTTTTGTAGAATTACATTTACAGAAGATTTTGAAAAGTCTTTTCTTCAGTTGTAATTGTTTAGTTATATTCCTATAATCTCTCGGTATTTTAAATATTGAGATTAAATATCTATATATCCAAAAATGTTGCAAAAATACACAGGCTTTCATAGGGTGTGTTAACTTTTTCACATGACTGTAGGTCGCTAGCTCCAAAATCAATAGCTCTAGTACAGGACACATTTTGAAATAAATTTTAGTATATAGCTGGAACTGAACAAGTCAACACTTATTTACTATTATATAACTGGAACTGAACAAGTCAACACGTATTTACTATCACATTTTTTGTATGTGTTTTCTTCAGTTTTTTTTATCTCAGTAATTTTCGAATAATCTTTCAAAACAAATATCATTGTTTCAGGCACTTATCACTACGGAACCTTAAAATATCCGAGAGGAAAGGTGTTTTTAATTACACGATATATAATACTGTACATCAGAATTTGGTGAATGAGCTACTTGGTATCCAGAGGAGTAAAAAATAGCACTTACTTGAACGGTCATTGGAATTTGATTATATAAATGTCTTTTCGACAGATTTCAATAGAACAGTCTCCATGACAAGCTACAAATCACAGAGACAGATCATCTGAAGATAATAACGCGTATTTTAGTGACCAATGTGTACATGAAAGGTAATACAGAACATAATACTGAAGATTGGAGGTTCCTTCTTTACAACAATCTTTTGTATCATTGTGTCCTTCTAGTTTCCAAGCATATATGGACTAAAACCTCTGCTTTCAGCCCCTGATCCATTTCTAAAAGACATGACATTAAATGCAATGAACTGTTCCAAAAGGACAATCTTACAAGCATATCATACTGTTTCTTCCACAAGCTTATGTCTGACACAGGAACAAAACATTGGTGATATAAGCCATTTATTATAAAGGAGTTAATCCGTGACAAAGACTCCATATGCAGATACATTTACCAATATAACCACAGTGACACGCAAATGGTCAGACTGCAGCCACTATCTGAACTACAACTGGATGCAAACTTGGACGCTATATTTAGCGTGAATGAAATACCCAGAAGCACTATCTTGGTGAATTAATGTAAGTGAGCGACAGGTGACACATCTGGAAATAAAATTAACCCTTTATCAAACCCATGAATGAAAATAATCTTGAAAGCCAACATCCTAAAAAATAACATTCACAAAAATCCAGTGAAGGTTGTGACGTAAATCCTGCCTATTTGACTGAACCACTACAACTATCATTATTAGAATAGAAGATAAACTTGGATCAATGCTTTCGAATTCCCAGATAGAACATGTGAAGAGTTTGAGGCTGCTCAGGGAATATTGCAATAGTTTTAAAACTGGAAAATTCCAAGAGCTTAGTCCAGTTTCCCAATGTTAACTACAAAATGCTCAGAATAGACATTAGCATAATACGTATAAGATTGGTCATACCTGTAGCAAACACCAAATGATGCACGTGAAGTGCAAAATCTCACAATTAGAGATAAATACTGATAAATACTGGTCTATCTCAAGAATCGCCCCTCTTTCACCATGAAATCTACCTCATCTTAAAGTCCAAACAATAGAGCATATTAAACGTATTAACCTTTGTGATCACATTTTAGTGAGCATAATAAGCTCTAGAAAAGTTGAAAGGCGGACTCAACCATTTCTTAGCAGATATGCAAATGGTACAATGATATAAGTATTATCATCAATCCGCCTAAACTACATCCATACTTTGCATACTCAAGAATACACAAACTACTAAGAGTTATCATCACTATCCATTGAATTATTTGAAGGTAATCTTTCACAGACATCTCAACTTTATCAGCCACATTAAAAACATGATAATCAAAACTACAAAAGTATCACTGAAATGAAAATGCAAGAGGAAATAATCATTACTGATATTAATCAAAACAAATTAACTACAGATGTCAGGATTAAAAATATATATATACATAGATAATTAAATATAATTTCCACCAGAACCTTATCAAATCCATTCTAAATTACACGTTACTGATGATAAATATAAGTGCAGTACACTTATATAAGATTGAAATAACACAAAAAATATTTTTAAAACTAGTCAGGGGCTCATTTCAGCTGCTCAGTCTTTGAGTGTAAAGACCAAACACTACATCATCAATCTACATATGTTTCTAAACTGAATATTTCAACTTTGAGTGTAAAGACCAAACACTACATCATCAATCTACATATGTTTCTAAACTGAACATTTCAACTTTGAGTGTAAAGACCAAACACTACATCATCAATCTACATATGTTTCTAAACTGAACATTTCAACTTTGAGTGTAAAGACCAAACACTACATCATCAATCTACATATGTTTCTAAACTGAATATTTCACTTTGAGTGTAAAGACCAAACACTACATCATCAATCTACATATGTTTCTAAACTGAATATTTCAACTTTGAGTGTAAAGACCAAACACTACATCATCAATCTACATATGTTCCTAAACTGAACATTTCAACTTTGAGTGTAAAGACCAAACACCACATCATCAATCTACATATGTTTCTAAACTGAATATTTCAGCTTTGAGTGTAAAGACCAAACACTACATCATCAATCTACATATGTTTCTAAATTGAACATTTCAACTTTGAGTGTAAAGACCAAACACTACATCATCAATCTACATATGTTTCTAAATTGAACATTTCAACTTTGAGTGTAAAGACCAAACACTACATCATCAATCTACATATGTTTCTAAACTGAATATTTCAACTTTGAGTGTAAAGACCAAACACTACATCATCAATCTACATATGTTTGTAAACTAAATATTTCAACTTCGAGTGTAAAGACCAAACACTACATCATCAATCTACATATGTTTCTAAACTGAATATTTCAACTTTGAGCGTAAAGACTAAACACTACATCATCAATCTACATATGTTTCTAAACTGAATATTTTAACTTTGAGTGTAAAGACTAAACACTACATCATCAATCTACATATGTTTGTAAACTGAATATTTCAACTTTGAGTGTAAAGACTAAACCTACATCATCAATCTACATATGTTTCTAAACTGAATATTTCAACTTTGAGTGTAAAGACCAAACACTACATCATCAATCTACATATGTTTCTGAACTGAATATTTCAACTTTGAGTGTAAAGACTAAACACTACATCATCAATCTACATATGTTTCTAAACTGAATATTTCAACTTTGAGTGTAAAGACCAAACACTACATCATCAATCTACATATGTTTGTAAACTGAATATTTCAACTTTGAGTGTAAAGACTAAACACTACATCATCAATCTACATATGTTTCTAAACTGAATATTTCAACTTTGAGTGTAAAGACCAAACACTACATCATCAATCTACATATGTTTCTAAACTGAACATTTCAACTTTGAGTGTAAAGACCAAACACTACATCATCAATCTACATATGTTTCTAAACTGAATATTTCAACTTTGAGTGTAAAGACCAAACACTACATCATCAATCTACATATGTTTCTAAATTGAACATTTCAACTTTGAGTGTAAAGACCAAACACTACATCATCAATCTACATATGTTTCTAAACTGAATATTTCAACTCCATAGTGATCCCATATACACCATCCAATCAGAAAATTACTTAAAAGGTGTTTCAGGAGACATTTACGAGTGCAAAGCTATTATATAGTGGTTATTCTATAACTTCATTTTTGTGTTATATGTGGTGTTTCAAATGTCTTATTTGCCTTACGCAAAAAGAGTGTTGCCCTTGGAGATAATTAACAACATAAAACAAGTTCTTTTCTGGGCTACGTAAAGCAATGAGCCACAGTTAGAGAATGCCACAAAAGTGATAATTACAAATGACCTGTAAACAGAAATTCATAAAATTCAAAGTGGATAGAACCGAAATAAATCGAAGAAAGCCACCGAAGTGCATGGTACGACCAACAACTAGATGCATGTGATAAGCCATGCAGCGGTAAGGCTAGACAAAAAAAAAACTTACATGCCAGCTCACAAAATAAGTCCCTTGTCAAATCTGCTACAACTCCACTATTTAGATGTCGACCTTCTCTGGTCTATTAAGAAGAAAGAGATAACTATGAATAGTAGTCATTGATGTTTAGAGGGAATGATACTTTAAAAGAAATTCATATGTTTTAGCTAGGTATAGTAAGATATAGCTAATCAAAAGGATAGTATATAACCAGAAGGCCACTGGTAACATCAGTAAGGGAACCATCTTACTGAGAGGCAGCTGGCCTCCACATGAGATGTCAGTGCTGAAGATGCAACCACTGGGACTGGCATCTCGTACTCACTGCATTTTACAGCTATTGCCCTAAGTATATAAATTATCTTAACCGCAAAATTGTTATAATTAGGATTTGATTGAATAAAGTCCTGTTAGGGAGTAATAATAGCGAAAAACAACAACTCGAGAATTTGTTTGGATCCATTCGTGTTAGCACAGATTGGGCATCCACGAAACAAACTTATGTTTAGGAATTACATCACAGTAGAACTTCTCCCACTTCACTTACATTGAGTTCAATTGTTGTATGTAATTTGTAATTTGTCTCTTTATCCATAATTGTTCTTACAGTATTACAACATACTGTACAAGTTTATATCCCAGTTGGTTTTGCAAAAGATAGTTTTACTGGGTTCACTCCTTTTTCTTTTAATGCCTATAAAATTAGAATCATGAAATTTGTTATTGTTGGTAATTGTTAGATATTCAGGACTATTTCATTTAAATTTAATATAAAATAATATGATTTACATGGTTATAAACCGCGAGTGACAAATTTAATAACTTAAAAGTGATAGATACTATTATGTGTAGATTCATTAAACAATCTGTGTGGCTGAACATAGTGGTGTGTAAGTGTAGGTTCATTAAACAATATGTGTGGCTCAACCAAGTAGTGTGTACGTGTAGGTTCATTAAACAATCTGTGTGACTGAACCAAGAAGTGTGTACGTGTAGGTTCTTTAAACAATCTGTGTGGCTGAACCTAGTAGTGTGTATGTGTAGGTTCATTAAACAATCTGTGTGGCTGAACCTAGTAGTGTGTATGTGTAGGTTCATTAAACAGTGTGTGGCTGAACCAAGTAGTGTGTATGTGTAGGCTCATTAAACAATCTGGGTGGCTGAACCAAGTAGTGTGTATGTGTAGGTTCATTAAACAATCTGTGTGACTGAACCAAGAAGTGTGTACGTGTAGGTTCTTTAAACAATCTGTGTGGCTGAACCTAAGAGTGTGTATGTGTAGGTTCATTAAACAGTGTGTGGCTGAACCAAGTAGTGTGTATGAGTAGGTTCATTAAACAATCTGTGTGGCTGAACCAAGTAGTGTGTATGTGTAGGTTCATTAAACAATCTGTGTGACTGAACCAAGAAGTGTGTACGTGTAGGTTCTTTAAACAATCTGTGTGGCTGAACCTAGTAGTGTGTATGTGTAGGTTCATTAAACAATCTGTGTGGCTGAACCTAGTAGTGTGTATGTGTAGGTTCATTAAACAGTCTGTGTGGCTGAACCAAGTAGTGTGTATGTGTAGGTTCATTAAACAATCTGTGTGGCTGAACCTAGTAGTGTGTATGTGAAAGCTCATTAAATAATCTGTGTGGCTGAACCAAGTAGTGTGTATGTGTAGGTTTATTAAACAATCTGTGTGGCTGAACCAAGAAGTGTGTACGTGTAGGTTCATTAAACAATCTGTGTGGCTGAACCTAGTAGTGTGTATGTGTAGGCTCATTAAACAATCTGTGTGGTTGAACCAAGTAGTGTGTATGTGTAGGTTCATTAAACAATCTGTGTGGCTGAACCAAGTAGTGTGTACGTGTAGGTTCATTAAACAATCTGTGTGGCTGAACCAAGTAGTATGTATGTGTAGGCTCATTAAACAATCTGTGTGGCTGAACCTAGAAGTGTGTATGTGTAGTTTCATCAAACAATCTGTGTGGCTGAACTAAGTAGTGTGTATGTGTAGGTTCATCAAACAAGCTGTGTGGCTGAACTAAGTAGTGTGTATGTGTAGGTTCATCAAACAAGCTGTGTGGCTGAACCTAGTAGTGTGTATGTGGAGGTTCATTAAACAATCTTTGTGGCTGAACCTAGAAGTGTGTATGTGTAGTTCATGAAACAATCTGTGTGGCTGAACCTAGTACTGTGTATGTGTTGTACTAAGTATGAAGAATAACAAAAATTTGATGTTTCGCTCGTCATTTACCTGCTTTTGGTCTTTGAAATAGCCTGGAATCTAACGTATGACTTTGTTCTAACACTTTTCACAGAACTGTATGTGCATATAGAATGTAAATTCTCACCGTATTCATTTGTATTCCTTCATACTAATGAACACTTCAAAATTTGCTTTTACACTTTGTTTGAGTTACAGTACCAAGATATACAATGGGTTATTTGTTTGAGTTACAGTACCAAGATATACAATGGGTTATTTGTTTGAGTTACAGTACCAAGACATACAATGGGTTATTTGTTTGAGTTACAGTACCAAGATATACAATGGGTTATTTGTTTGAGTTACAGTACCAAGACATACAATGGGTTATTTGTTTGAGTTACAGTACAAAGATATACAATGGGTTATTTGTTTGAGTTACAGTACCAAGATATACAATGGGTTATTTGTTTGAGTTACAGTACCAAGACATACAATGGGTTATTTGTTTGAGTTACAGTACCAAGATATACAATGGGTTATTTGTTTGAGTTACAGTACCAAGACATACAATGGGTTATTTGTTTGAGTTACAGTACCAAGATATACAATGGGTTATTTGTTTGAGTTACAGTACCAAAATATACAATGGATTATTTGTTTGAGTTACAGTACCAAGATATACAATGGGTTATTTGTTTGAGTTACAGTACCAAGATATACAATGGGTTATTTGTTTGAGTTACAGTACCAAGATATACAATGGGTTATTTGTTTGAGTTACAGTACCAAGATATACAATGGGTTATTTGTTTGAGTTACAGTACCAAGATATACAATGGGTTATTTGTTTGAGTTACAGTACCAAGATATACAATGGGTTATTTGTTTGAGTTACAGTACCAAGATATACAATGGGTTATTTGTTTGAGTTACAGTACCAAGATATACAATGATGGTTATTTGTTTGAGTTACAGTACCAAGATATACAATGGGTTATTTGTTTGAGTTACAGTACCAAGATATACAATGGGTTATTTGTTTGAGTTACAGTACCAAGATATACAATGGGTTATTTGTTTGAGTTACAGTACCAAGATATACAATGGGTTATTTGTTTGAGTTACAGTACCAAGATATACAATGGGTTATTTGTTTGAGTTACAGTACCAAGGGTTATTTGTTTGAGTTACAGTACATATACAATGGTTATTTGTTTGAGTTACAGTACCAAGATATACAATGGGTTATTTGTTTGAGTTACAGTACCAAGATATACAATGGGTTATTTGTTTGAGTTACAGTACCAAGATATACAATGGGTTATTTGTTTGAGTTACAGTACCAAGATATACAATGGGTTATTTGTTTGAGTTACAGTACCAAGATATACAATGGTTATTTATTTGTTTGAGTTACAGTACCAAGATATACAATGGATTATTTGTTTGAGTTACAGTACCAAGATATACAATGGGTTATTTGTTTGAGTTACAGTACCAAGATATACAATGGGTTATTTGTTTGAGTTACAGTACCAAGATATACAATGGGTTATTTGTTTGAGTTACAGTACCAAGATATACAATGGGTTATTTGTTTGAGTTACAGTACCAAGACATACAATGGGTTATTTGTTTGAGTTACAGTACCAAGATATACAATGGGTTATTTGTTTGAGTTACAGTACCAAGACATACAATGGGTTATTTGTTTGAGTTACAGTACCAAGATATACAATGGGTTATTTGTTTGAGTTACAGTACCAAGATATACAATGGGTTATTTGTTTGAGTTACAGTACCAAGATATACCAAGACATACAATACAGTACCAAGTTATTTGTTTGAGTTACAGTACCAAGATATACAATGGGTTATTTGTTTGAGTTACAGTACCAAGATATACAATGGGTTATTTGTTTGAGTTACAGTACCAAGATATACAATGGGTTATTTGTTTGAGTTACAGTACCAAGATATACAATGGGTTATTTGTTTGAGTTACAGTACCAAGATATACATGGGTTATTTGTTTGAGTTACATACATACAATGTTATTTGGTTATTTGTTTGAGTTACAGTACCAAGATATACAATGGGTTATTTGTTTGAGTTACAGTACCAAGATATACAATGGGTTATTTGTTTGAGTTACAGTACCAAGATATACAATGGGTTATTTGTTTGAGTTACAGTACCAAGACATACAATGGGTTATTTGTTTGAGTTACAGTACCAAGATATACAATGGGTTATTTGTTTGAGTTACAGTACCAAGATATACAATGGGTTATTTGTTTGAGTTACAGTACCAAGATATACAATGGTTATTTGTTTGAGTTACAGTACCAAAATATACAATGTGTTATTTGTTTGAGTTACAGTACCAAGATATACAATGGGTTATTTGTTTGAGTTACAGTACCAAGATATACAATGGATTATTTGTTTGAGTTACAGTACCAAGATATACAATGGGTTATTTGTTTGAGTTACAGTACCAAGATATACAATGGGTTATTTGTTTGAGTTACAGTACCAAGATATACAATGGTTATTTGTTTGAGTTACAGTACCAAGATATACAATGGGTTATTTGTTTGAGTTACAGTACCAAGATATACAATGGGTTATTTGTTTGAGTTACAGTACCAAGATATACAATGGGTTATTTGTTTGAGTTACAGTACCAAGATATACAATGGGTTATTTGTTTGAGTTACAGTACCAAGATATACAATGGGTTATTTGTTTGAGTTACAGTACCAAGATATACAATGGGTTATTTGTTTGAGTTACAGTACCAAGATATACAATGGGTTATTTGTTTGAGTTACAGTACCAAGATATACAATGGGTTATTTGTTTGAGTTACATTACCAAGATATACAATGGGTTATTTGTTTGAGTTACAGTACCAAGATATACAATTGATTATTTGTTTGAGTTACAGTACCAAGATATACAATGGGTTATTTGTTTGAGTTACAGTACCAAGATATACAATGGGTTATTTGTTTGAGTTACAGTACCAAGATATACAATGGGTTATTTGTTTGAGTTACAGTACCAAGATATACAATGGGTTATTTGTTTGAGTTACAGTACCAAGATATACAATGGGTTATTTGTTTGAGTTACAGTACCAAGACCAAGATATACAATGGGTTATTTGTTTGAGTTACAGTACCAAGATATACAATGGGTTATTTGTTTGAGTTACAGTACCAAGATATACAATGGGTTATTTGTTTGAGTTACAGTACCAAGATATACAATGGGTTATTTGTTTGAGTTACAGTACCAAGATATACAATGGGTTATTTGTTTGAGTTACAGTACCAAGATATACAATGGGTTATTTGTTTGAGTTACAGTACCAAGATATACAATGGGTTATTTGTTTGAGTTACAGTACCAAGATATACAATGGGTTATTTGTTTGAGTTACAGTACCAAGATATACAATGGGTTATTTGTTTGAGTTACAGTACCAAGATATACAATGGGTTATTTGTTATTTGTTTGAGTTACAGTACCAAGATATACAATGGGTTATTTGTTTGAGTTACAGTACCAAGATATACAATGGGTTATTTGTTTGAGTTACAGTACCAAGATATACAATGGGTTATTTGTTTGAGTTACAGTACCAAGATATACAATGGGTTATTTGTTTGAGTTACAGTACCAAGATATACAATGGGTTATTTGTTTGAGTTACAGTACCAAGATATACAATGGGTTATTTGTTTGAGTTACAGTACCAAGATATACAATGGGTTATTTGTTTGAGTTACATTACCAAGATATACAATGGGTTATTTGTTTGAGTTACAGTACCAAGATATACAATGGATTATTTGTTTGAGTTACAGTACCAAGATATACAATGGGTTATTTGTTTGAGTTACAGTACCAAGATATACAATGGGTTATTTGTTTGAGTTAATACCAAGATATACAATGGGTTATTTGTTTGAGTTACAGTACCAAGATATACAATGGGTTATTTGTTTGAGTTACAGTACCAAGATATACAATGGGTTATTTGTTTGAGTTACAGTACCAAGATATACAATGATATACAATGGGTTATTTGTTTGAGTTACAGTACCAAGATATACAATGGGTTATTTGTTTGAGTTACAGTACCAAGATATACAATGGGTTATTTGTTTGAGTTACAGTACCAAGATATACAATGGGTTATTTGTTTGAGTTACAGTACCAAGATATACAATGGGTTATTTGTTTGAGTTACATTACCAAGATATACAATGGGTTATTTGTTTGAGTTACAGTACCAAGATATACAATGGGTTATTTGTTTGAGTTACAGTACCAAGACATACAATGGGTTATTTGTTTGAGTTACAGTACCAAGATATACAATGGGTTATTTGTTTGAGTTACATTACCAAGATATACAATGGGTTATTTGTTTGAGTTACAGTACCAAGATATACAATGGGTTATTTGTTTGAGTTACAGTACCAAGATATACAATGGGTTATTTGTTTGAGTTACAGTACCAAGATATACAATGGGTTATTTGTTTGAGTTACAGTACCAAGATATACAATGGGTTATTTGTTTGAGTTACAGTACCAAGATATACAATGGGTTATTTGTTTGAGTTACAGTACCAAGATATACAATGGGTTATTTGTTTGAGTTACAGTACCAAGATATACAATGGGTTATTTGTTTGAGTTACAGTACCAAGATATACAATGGGTTATTTGTTTGAGTTACAGTACCAAGATATACAATGGGTTATTTGTTTGAGTTACAGTACCAAGATATACAAATTTGTTTGAGTTATTTGTTTGAGTTACAGTACCAAGATATACAATGGGTTATTTGTTTGAGTTACAGTACCAAGATATACAATGGGTTATTTGTTTGAGTTACAGTACCAAGATATACAATGGGTTATTTGTTTGAGTTACAGTACCAAGATATACAATGGGTTATTTGTTTGAGTTACAGTACCAAGATATACAATGGGTTATTTGTTTGAGTTACAGTACCAAGATATACAATGGGTTATTTGTTTGAGTTACAGTACCAAGATATACAATGGGTTATTTGTTTGAGTTACAGTACCAAGATATACAATGGGTTATTTGTTTGAGTTACAGTACCAAGATATACAATGGGTTATTTGTTTGAGTTACAGTACCAAGATATACAATGGGTTATTTGTTTGAGTTACAGTACCAAGATATACAATGGGTTATTTGTTTGAGTTACAGTACCAAGATATACAATGGGTTATTTGTTTGAGTTACAGTACCAAGATATACAATGGGTTATTTGTTTGAGTTACAGTACCAAGATATACAATGGGTTATTTGTTTGAGTTACAGTACCAAGATATACAATGGGTTATTTGTTTGAGTTACAGTACCAAGATATACAATGGGTTATTTGTTTGAGTTACAGTACCAAGATATACAATGGGTTATTTGTTTGAGTTACAGTACCAAGATATACAATGGGTTATTTGTTTGAGTTACAGTACCAAGATATACAATGGGTTATTTGTTTGAGTTACAGTACCAAGATATACAATGGGTTATTTGTTTGAGTTACAGTACCAAGATATACAATGGGTTATTTGTTTGAGTTACAGTACCAAGATATACAATGGGTTATTTGTTTGAGTTACAGTACCAAGATATACAATGGGTTATTTGTTTGAGTTACAGTACCAAGATATACAATGGGTTATTTGTTTGAGTTACAGTTATACAATGGGTTATTTGTTTGAGTTACAGTACCAAGATATACAATGGGTTATTTGTTTGAGTTACAGTACCAAGACATACAATGGGTTATTTGTTTGAGTTACAGTACCAAGATATACAATGGGTTATTTGTTTGAGTTACAGTACCAAGATATACAATGGGTTATTTGTTTGAGTTACAATGGGTTATTTGTTTGAGTTACAGTACCAAGATATACAATGGGTTATTTGTTTGAGTTACAGTACCAAGATATACAATGGGTTATTTGTTTGAGTTACAGTACCAAGATATACAATGGGTTATTTGTTTGAGTTACAGTACCAAGATATACAATGGGTTATTTGTTTGAGTTACAGTACCAAGATATACAATGGGTTATTTGTTTGAGTTACAGTACCAAGATATACAATGGGTTATTTGTTTGAGTTACAGTACCAAGATATACAATGGGTTATTTGTTTGAGTTACAGTACCAAGATATACAATGGGTTATTTGTTTGAGTTACAGTACCAAGATATACAATGGGTTATTTGTTTGAGTTACAGTACCAAGATATACAATGGGTTATTTGTTTGAGTTACAGTACCAAGATATACAATGGGTTATTTGTTTGAGTTACAGTACCAAGATATACAATGGGTTATTTGTTTGAGTTACAGTACCAAGATATACAATGGGTTATTTGTTTGAGTTACAGTACCAAGATATACAATGGGTTATTTGTTTGAGTTACAGTACCAAGATATACAATGGGTTATTTGTTTGAGTTACAGTACCAAGATATACAATGGGTTATTTGTTTGAGTTACAGTACCAAGATATACAATGGGTTATTTGTTTGAGTTACAGTACCAAGACATACAATGGGTTATTTGTTTGAGTTACAGTACCAAGACATACAATGGGTTATTTGTTTGAGTTACAGTACCAAGACATACAATGGGTTATTTGTTTGAGTTACAGTACCAAGACATACAATGGGTTATTTGTTTGAGTTACAGTACCAAGATATACAATGGGTTATTTGTTTGAGTTACAGTACCAAGATATACAATGGGTTATTTGTTTGAGTTACAGTACCAAGATATACAATGGGTTATTTGTTTGAGTTACAGTACCAAGATATACAATGGGTTATTTGTTTGAGTTACAGTACCAAGATATACAATGGGTTATTTGTTTGAGTTACAGTACCAAGATATACAATGGGTTATTTGTTTGAGTTACAGTACCAAGATATACAATGGGTTATTTGTTTGAGTTACAGTACCAAGATATACAATGGGTTATTTGTTTGAGTTACAGTACCAAGACATACAATGGGTTATTTGTTTGAGTTACAGTACCAAGATATACAATGGGTTATTTGTTTGAGTTACAGTACCAAGATATACAATGGGTTATTTGTTTGAGTTACAGTACCAAGATATACAATGGGTTATTTGTTTGAGTTACAGTACCAAGATATACAATGGGTTATTTGTTTGAGTTACAGTACCAAGATATACAATGGGTTATTTGTTTGAGTTACAGTACCAAGATATACAATGGGTTATTTGTTTGAGTTACAGTACCAAGATATACAATGGGTTATTTGTTTGAGTTACAGTACCAAGATATACAATGGGTTATTTGTTTGAGTTACAGTACCAAGATATACAATGGGTTATTTGTTTGAGTTACAGTACCAAGATATACAATGGGTTATTTGTTTGAGTTACAGTACCAAGATATACAATGGGTTATTTGTTTGAGTTACAGTACCAAGATATACAATGGGTTATTTGTTTGAGTTACAGTACCAAGATATACAATGGGTTATTTGTTTGAGTTACAGTACCAAGATATACAATGGGTTATTTGTTTGAGTTACAGTACCAAGATATACAATGGGTTATTTGTTTGAGTTACAGTACCAAGATATACAATGGGTTATTTGTTTGAGTTACAGTACCAAGATATACAATGGGTTATTTGTTTGAGTTACAGTACCAAGATATACAATGGGTTATTTGTTTGAGTTACAGTACCAAGATATACAATGGGTTATTTGTTTGAGTTACAGTACCAAGATATACAATGGGTTATTTGTTTGAGTTACAGTACCAAGATATACAATGGGTTATTTGTTTGAGTTACAGTACCAAGATATACAATGGGTTATTTGTTTGAGTTACAGTACCAAGATATACAATGGGTTATTTGTTTGAGTTACAGTACCAAGATATACAATGGGTTATTTGTTTGAGTTACAGTACCAAGATATACAATGGGTTATTTGTTTGAGTTACAGTACCAAGATATACAATGGGTTATTTGTTTGAGTTACAGTACCAAGATATACAATGGGTTATTTGTTTGAGTTACAGTACCAAGATATACAATGGGTTATTTGTTTGAGTTACAGTACCAAGATATACAATGGGTTATTTGTTTGAGTTACAGTACCAAGATATACAATGGGTTATTTGTTTGAGTTACAGTACCAAGATATACAATGGGTTATTTGTTTGAGTTACAGTACCAAGATATACAATGGGTTATTTGTTTGAGTTACAGTACCAAGATATACAATGGGTTATTTGTTTGAGTTACAGTACCAAGATATACAATGGGTTATTTGTTTGAGTTACAGTACCAAGATATACAATGGGTTATTTGTTTGAGTTACAGTACCAAGATATACAATGGGTTATTTGTTTGAGTTACAGTACCAAGATATACAATGGGTTATTTGTTTGAGTTACAGTACCAAGATATACAATGGGTTATTTGTTTGAGTTACAGTACCAAGACATACAATGGGTTATTTGTTTGAGTTACATTACCAAGATATACAATGGGTTATTTGTTTGAGTTACAGTACCAAAATATACAATGGGTTATTTGTTTGAGTTACAGTACCAAGACATACAATGGGTTATTTGTTTGAGTTACAGTACCAAGATATACAATGGGTTATTTGTTTGAGTTACAGTACCAAGATATACAATGGGTTATTTGTTTGAGTTACAGTACCAAGATATACAATGGGTTATTTGTTTGAGTTACAGTACCAAGATATACAATGGGTTATTTGTTTGAGTTACAGTACCAAGATATACAATGGGTTATTTGTTTGAGTTACAGTACCAAGATATACAATGGGTTATTTGTTTGAGTTACAGTACCAAGATATACAATGGGTTATTTGTTTGAGTTACAGTACCAAGATATACAATGGGTTATTTGTTTGAGTTACAGTACCAAGATATACAATGGGTTATTTGTTTGAGTTACAGTACCAAGATATACAATGGGTTATTTGTTTGAGTTACAGTACCAAGACATACAATGGGTTATTTGTTTGAGTTACAGTACCAAGACATACAATGGGTTATTTGTTTGAGTTACAGTACCAAGACATACAATGGGTTATTTGTTTGAGTTACAGTACCAAGATATACAATGGGTTATTTGTTTGAGTTACAGTACCAAGATATACAATGGGTTATTTGTTTGAGTTACAGTACCAAGATATACAATGGGTTATTTGTTTGAGTTACAGTACCATGGGTTATTTGTTTGAGTTATACAATGGGTTATTTGTTTGAGTTACAGTACCAAGATATACAATGGGTTATTTGTTTGAGTTACAGTACCAAGATATACAATGGGTTATTTGTTTGAGTTACAGTACCAAGATATACAATGGGTTATTTGTTTGAGTTACAGTACCAAGATATACAAGTTATTTGTTTGAGTTACCAAGATATACAATGGGTTATTTGTTTGAGTTACAGTACCAAGATATACAATGGGTTATTTGTTTGAGTTACAGTACCAAGATATACAATGGGTTATTTGTTTGAGTTACAGTACCAAGACATACAATGGGTTATTTGTTTGAGTTACAGTACCAAGATATACAATGGGTTATTTGTTTGAGTTACAGTACCAAGATATACAATGGGTTATTTGTTTGAGTTACAGTACCAAGATATACAATGGGTTATTTGTTTGAGTTACAGTACCAAGATATACAATGGGTTATTTGTTTGAGTTACAGTACCAAGATATACAATGGGTTATTTGTTTGAGTTACAGTACCAAGATATACAATGGGTTATTTGTTTGAGTTACAGTACCAAGATATACAATGGGTTATTTGTTTGAGTTACAGTACCAAGATATACAATGGGTTATTTGTTTGAGTTACAGTACCAAGATATACAATGGGTTATTTGTTTGAGTTACAGTACCAAGATATACAATGGGTTATTTGTTTGAGTTACAGTACCAAGATATACAATGGGTTATTTGTTTGAGTTACAGTACCAAGATATACAATGGGTTATTTGTTTGAGTTACAGTACCAAGATATACAATGGGTTATTTGTTTGAGTTACAGTACCAAGATATACAATGGGTTATTTGTTTGAGTTACAGTACCAAGATATACAATGGGTTATTTGTTTGAGTTACAGTACCAAGATATACAATGGGTTATTTGTTTGAGTTACAGTACCAAGATATACAATGGGTTATTTGTTTGAGTTACAGTACCAAGATATACAATGGGTTATTTGTTTGAGTTACAGTACCAAGATATACAATGGGTTATTTGTTTGAGTTACAGTACCAAGACATACAATGGGTTATTTGTTTGAGTTACAGTACCAAGATATACAATGGGTTATTTGTTTGAGTGGGTATACAATGGGTTATTTGTTTGAGTTACAGTACCAAGATATACAATGGGTTATTTGTTTGAGTTACAGTACCAAGATATACAATGGGTTATTTGTTTGAGTTACAGTACCAAGATATACAATGGGTTATTTGTTTGAGTTACAGTACCAAGATATACAATGGGTTATTTGTTTGAGTTACAGTACCAAGATATACAATGGGTTATTTGTTTGAGTTACAGTACCAAGATATACAATGGGTTATTTGTTTGAGTTACAGTACCAAGATACAAATGGTTATTTGTTTGAGTTACAGTACCAAGACATACAATGAGTTATTTGTTTGAGTTACAGTACCAAGACATACAATGGGTTATTTGTTTGAGTTACAGTACCAAAATATACAATGGGTTATTTGTTTGAGTTACAGTACCAAGATATACAATGGGTTATTTGTTTGAGTTACAGTACCAAGATATACAATGGGTTATTTGTTTGAGTTACAGTACCAAGATATACAATGGGTTATTTGTTTGAGTTACAGTACCAAGATATACAATGGGTTATTTGTTTGAGTTACAGTACCAAGATATACAATGGGTTATTTGTTTGAGTTACAGTACCAAGATATACAATGGGTTATTTGTTTGAGTTACAGTACCAAGATATACAATGGGTTATTTGTTTGAGTTACAGTACCAAGATATACAATGGGTTATTTGTTTGAGTTACAGTACCAAGATATACAATGGGTTATTTGTTTGAGTTTATTTGTTTGAGTTACAGTACCAAGATATACAATGGATTATTTGTTTGAGTTACAGTACCAAGATATACAATGGGTTATTTGTTTGAGTTACAGTACCAAGATATACAATGGGTTATTTGTTTGAGTTACAGTACCAAGATATACAATGGGTTATTTGTTTGAGTTACAGTACCAAGATATACAATGGGTTATTTGTTTGAGTTACAGTACCAAGATATACAATGGGTTATTTGTTTGAGTTACAGTACCAAGATATACAATGGGTTATTTGTTTGAGTTACAGTACCAAGATATACAATGGGTTATTTGTTTGAGTTACAGTACCAAGATATACAATGGGTTATTTGTTTGAGTTACAGTACCAAGACATACAATGGGTTATTTGTTTGAGTTACAGTACCAAGACATACAATGGGTTATTTGTTTGAGTTACAGTACCAAGACATACAATGGGTTATTTGTTTGAGTTACATTACCAAGATATACAATACAGTACCAAGATATACAATGGTTATTTGTTTGAGTTACAGTACCAAGATATACAATGGGTTATTTGTTTGAGTTACAGTACCAAGATATACAATGGGTTATTTGTTTGAGTTACAGTACCAAGATATACAATGGGTTATTTGTTTGAGTTACAGTACCAAGATATACAATGGGTTATTTGTTTGAGTTACAGTACCAAGATATACAATGGGTTATTTGTTTGAGTTACAGTACCAAGATATACAATGGGTTATTTGTTTGAGTTACAGTACCAAGATATACAATGGGTTATTTGTTTGAGTTACAGTACCAAGATATACAATGGGTTATTTGTTTGAGTTACAGTACCAAGATATACAATGGGTTATTTGTTTGAGTTACAGTACCAAGATATACAATGGGTTATTTGTTTGAGTTACAGTACCAAGATATACAATGGGTTATTTGTTTGAGTTACAGTACCAAGATATACAATGGGTTATTTGTTTGAGTTACAGTACCAAGATATACAATGGGTTATTTGTTTGAGTTACAGTACCAAGATATACAATGGGTTATTTGTTTGAGTTACAGTACCAAGATATACAATGGGTTATTTGTTTGAGTTACAGTACCAAGATATACAATGGGTTATTTGTTTGAGTTACAGATATACAATGGGTTATTTGTTTATACAATACAATGGTTATTTGTTTGAGTTACAGTACCAAGATATACAATGGGTTATTTGTTTGAGTTACAGTACCAAGATATACAATGGGTTATTTGTTTGAGTTACAGTACCAAGATATACAATGGGTTATTTGTTTGAGTTACAGTACCAAGATATACAATGGGTTATTTGTTTGAGTTACAGTACCAAGATATACAATGGGTTATTTGTTTGAGTTACAGTACCAAGATATACAATGGGTTATTTGTTTGAGTTACAGTACCAAGATATACAATGGGTTATTTGTTTGAGTTACAGTACCAAGATATACAATGGGTTATTTGTTTGAGTTACAGTACCAAGACATACAATGGGTTATTTGTTTGAGTTACAGTACCAAGACATACAATGGGTTATTTGTTTGAGTTACAGTACCAAGATATACAATGGGTTATTTGTTTGAGTTATGGGTTATTTGTTTGAGTTACCAAGATATACAATGGGTTATTTGTTTGAGTTACAGTACCAAGATATACAATGGGTTATTTGTTTGAGTTACAGTACCAAGATATACAATGGGTTATTTGTTTGAGTTACAGTACCAAGATATACAATGGGTTATTTGTTTGAGTTACAGTACCAAGATATACAATGGGTTATTTGTTTGAGTTACAGTACCAAGATATACAATGGGTTATTTGTTTGAGTTACAGTACCAAGATATACAATGGGTTATTTGTTTGAGTTACAGTACCAAGATATACAATGGGTTATTTGTTTGAGTTACAGTACCAAGATATACAATGGGTTATTTGTTTGAGTTACAGTACCAAGATATACAATGGGTTATTTGTTTGAGTTACAGTACCAAGATATACAATGGGTTATTTGTTTGAGTTACAGTACCAAGATATACAATGGGTTATTTGTTTGAGTTACAGTACCAAGATATACAATGGGTTATTTGTTTGAGTTACAGTACCAAGATATACAATGGGTTATTTGTTTGAGTTACAGTACCAAGATATACAATGGGTTATTTGTTTGAGTTACAGTACCAAGATATACAATGGGTTATTTGTTTGAGTTACAGTACCAAGATATACAATGGGTTATTTGTTTGAGTTACAGTACCAAGATATACAATGGGTTATTTGTTTGAGTTACAGTACCAAGATATACAATGGGTTATTTGTTTGAGTTACAGTACCAAGATATACAATGGGTTATTTGTTTGAGTTACAGTACCAAGATATACAATGGGTTATTTGTTTGAGTTACAGTACCAAGATATACAATGGGTTATTTGTTTGAGTTACAGTACCAAGATATACAATGGGTTATTTGTTTGAGTTACAGTACCAAGACATACAATGGGTTATTTGTTTGAGTTACAGTACCAAGATATACAATGGGTTATTTGTTTGAGTTACAGTACCAAGATATACAATGGGTTATTTGTTTGAGTTACAGTACCAAGATATACAATGGGTTATTTGTTTGAGTTACAGTACCAAGATATACAATGGGTTATTTGTTTGAGTTACAGTACCAAGATATACAATGTTTGAGTTATTTGTTTGAGTTACAGTACCAAGATATACAATGGGTTATTTGTTTGAGTTACAGTACCAAGATATACAATGGGTTATTTGTTTGAGTTACAGTACCAAGATATACAATGGGTTATTTGTTTGAGTTACAGTACCAAGATATACAATGGGTTATTTGTTTGAGTTACAGTACCAAGATATACAATGGGTTATTTGTTTGAGTTACAGTACCAAGATATACAATGGGTTATTTGTTTGAGTTACAGTACCAAGATATACAATGGGTTATTTGTTTGAGTTACAGTACCAAGACATACAATGGGTTATTTGTTTGAGTTACAGTACCAAGTTTGAGTTACATACAATGGGTTATTTGTTTGAGTTACAGTACCAAGATATACAATGGGTTATTTGTTTGAGTTACAGTACCAAGATATACAATGGGTTATTTGTTTGAGTTACAGTACCAAGATATACAATGGGTTATTTGTTTGAGTTACAGTACCAAGATATACAATGGGTTATTTGTTTGAGTTACAGTACCAAGATATACAATGGGTTATTTGTTTGAGTTACAGTACCAAGATATACAATGGGTTATTTGTTTGAGTTACAGTACCAAGATATACAATGGGTTATTTGTTTGAGTTACAGTACCAAGATATACAATGGATTATTTGTTTGAGTTACAGTACCAAGATATACAATGGGTTATTTGTTTGAGTTACAGTACCAAGATATACAATGTTATTTGGTTATTTGTTTGAGTTACAGTACCAAGATATACAATGGGTTATTTGTTTGAGTTACAGTACCAAGATATACAATGGGTTATTTGTTTGAGTTACAGTACCAAGATATACAATGGGTTATTTGTTTGAGTTACAGTACCAAGACATACAATGGGTTATTTGTTTGAGTTACAGTACCAAGACATACAATGGGTTATTTGTTTGAGTTACAGTACCAAGATATACAATGGGTTATTTGTTTGAGTTACAGTACCAAGATATACAATGGGTTATTTGTTTGAGTTACAGTACCAAGATATACAATGGGTTATTTGTTTGAGTTACAGTACCAAGATATACAATGGGTTATTTGTTTGAGTTACAGTACCAAGATATACAATGGGTTATTTGTTTGAGTTACAGTACCAAGATATACAATGGGTTATTTGTTTGAGTTACAGTACCAAGATATACAATGGGTTATTTGTTTGAGTTACAGTACCAAGATATACAATGGGTTATTTGTTTGAGTTACAGTACCAAGATATACAATGGGTTATTTGTTTGAGTTACAGTACCAAGATATACAATGGGTTATTTGTTTGAGTTACAGTACCAAGATATACAATGGGTTATTTGTTTGAGTTACAGTACCAAGATATACAATGGGTTATTTGTTTGAGTTACAGTACCAAGATATACAATGGGTTATTTGTTTGAGTTACAGTACCAAGACATACAATGAGTTATTTGTTTGAGTTACAGTACCAAGACATACAATGGGTTATTTGTTTGAGTTACAGTACCAAGACATACAATGGGTTATTTGTTTGAGTTACAGTACCAAGATATACAATGGGTTATTTGTTTGAGTTACAGTACCAAGATATACAATGGGTTATTTGTTTGAGTTACAGTACCAAGATATACAATGGGTTATTTGTTTGAGTTTACAATGGGTTATTTGTTTGAGTTACAGTACCAAGATATACAATGGGTTATTTGTTTGAGTTACAGTACCAAGATATACAATGGGTTATTTGTTTGAGTTACAGTACCAAGATATACAATGGGTTATTTGTTTGAGTTACAGTACCAAGATATACAATGGGTTATTTGTTTGAGTTACAGTACCAAGATATACAATGGGTTATTTGTTTGAGTTACAGTACCAAGATATACAATGGGTTATTTGTTTGAGTTACAGTACCAAGATATACAATGGGTTATTTGTTTGAGTTACAGTACCAAGACATACAATGGGTTATTTGTTTGAGTTACAGTACCAAGATATACAATGGGTTATTTGTTTGAGTTACAGTACCAAGATATACAATGGGTTATTTGTTTGAGTTACAGTACCAAGATATACAATGGGTTATTTGTTTGAGTTACAGTACCAAGATATACAATGGGTTATTTGTTTGAGTTACAGTACCAAGATATACAATGGGTTATTTGTTTGAGTTACAGTACCAAGATATACAATGGGTTATTTGTTTGAGTTACAGTACCAAGATATACAATGGGTTATTTGTTTGAGTTACAGTACCAAGATATACAATGGGTTATTTGTTTGAGTTACAGTACCAAGATATACAATGGGTTATTTGTTTGAGTTACAGTACCAAGATATACAATGGGTTATTTGTTTGAGTTACAGTACCAAGATATACAATGGGTTATTTGTTTGAGTTACAGTACCAAGATATACAATGGGTTATTTGTTTGAGTTACAGTACCAAGATATACAATGGGTTATTTGTTTGAGTTACAGTACCAAGATATACAATGGGTTATTTGTTTGAGTTACAGTACCAAGATATACAATGGGTTATTTGTTTGAGTTACAGTACCAAGATATACAATGGGTTATTTGTTTGAGTTACAGTACCAAGATATACAATGGGTTATTTGTTTGAGTTACAGTACCAAGATATACAATGGGTTATTTGTTTGAGTTACAGTACCAAGATATACAATGGGTTATTTGTTTGAGTTACAGTACCAAGATATACAATGGGTTATTTGTTTGAGTTACAGTACCAAGATATACAATGGGTTATTTGTTTGAGTTACAGTACCAAGATATACAATGGGTTATTTGTTTGAGTTACAGTACCAAGATATACAATGGGTTATTTGTTTGAGTTACAGTACCAAGATATACAATGGGTTATTTGTTTGAGTTACAGTACCAAGATATACAATGGGTTATTTGTTTGAGTTACAGTACCAAGATATACAATGGGTTATTTGTTTGAGTTACAGTACCAAGATATACAATGGGTTATTTGTTTGAGTTACAGTACCAAGATATACAATGGGTTATTTGTTTGAGTTACAGTACCAAGATATACAATGGGTTATTTGTTTGAGTTACAGTACCAAGATATACAATGGGTTATTTGTTTGAGTTACAGTACCAAGATATACAATGGGTTATTTGTTTGAGTTACAGTACCAAGATATACAATGGGTTATTTGTTTGAGTTACAGTACCAAGATATACAATGGGTTATTTGTTTGAGTTACAGTACCAAGATATACAATGGGTTATTTGTTTGAGTTACAGTACCAAGATATACAATGGGTTATTTGTTTGAGTTACAGTACCAAGATATACAATGGGTTATTTGTTTGAGTTACAGTACCAAGATATACAATGGGTTATTTGTTTGAGTTACAGTACCAAGATATACAATGGGTTATTTGTTTGAGTTACAGTACCAAGATATACAATGGGTTATTTGTTTGAGTTACAGTACCAAGATATACAATGGGTTATTTGTTTGAGTTACAGTACCAAGATATACAATGGGTTATTTGTTTGAGTTACAGTACCAAGATATACAATGGGTTATTTGTTTGAGTTACAGTACCAAGATATACAATGGGTTATTTGTTTGAGTTACAGTACCAAGATATACAATGGGTTATTTGTTTGAGTTACAGTACCAAGATATACAATGGGTTATTTGTTTGAGTTACAGTACCAAGATATACAATGGGTTATTTGTTTGAGTTACAGTACCAAGACATACAATGGGTTATTTGTTTGAGTTACAGTACCAAGATATACAATGGGTTATTTGTTTGAGTTACAGTACCAAGATATACAATGGGTTATTTGTTTGAGTTACAGTACCAAGATATACAATGGGTTATTTGTTTGAGTTACAGTACCAAGATATACAATGGGTTATTTGTTTGAGTTACAGTACCAAGATATACAATGTTTGAGTTATTTGTTTGAGTTACAGTACCAAGATATACAATGGGTTATTTGTTTGAGTTACAGTACCAAGATATACAATGGGTTATTTGTTTGAGTTACAGTACCAAGATATACAATGGGTTATTTGTTTGAGTTACAGTACCAAGATATACAATGGGTTATTTGTTTGAGTTACAGTACCAAGATATACAATGGGTTATTTGTTTGAGTTACAGTACCAAGATATACAATGGGTTATTTGTTTGAGTTACAGTACCAAGATATACAATGGGTTATTTGTTTGAGTTACAGTACCAAGATATACAATGGGTTATTTGTTTGAGTTACAGTACCAAGATATACAATACAATGGTTATTTGTTTGAGTTACAGTACCAAGATATACAATGGGTTATTTGTTTGAGTTACAGTACCAAGATATACAATGGGTTATTTGTTTGAGTTACAGTACCAAGATATACAATGGGTTATTTGTTTGAGTTACAGTACCAAGATATACAATGGGTTATTTGTTTGAGTTACAGTACAAGATATACAATGGGTTATTTGTTTGAGTTACAGTACCAAGATATACAATGGGTTATTTGTTTGAGTTACAGTACCAAGATATACAATGGGTTATTTGTTTGAGTTACAGTACCAAGTTACATATACAATGGGTTATTTGTTTGAGTTACAGTACCAAGATATACAATGGGTTATTTGTTTGAGTTACAGTACCAAGATATACAATGTTATTTGTTTGAGGTTATTTGTTTGAGTTACAGTACCAAGACATACAATGGGTTATTTGTTTGAGTTACAGTACCAAGACATACAATGGGTTATTTGTTTGAGTTACAGTACCAAGACATACAATGGGTTATTTGTTTGAGTTACATTACCAAGATATACAATGGGTTATTTGTTTGAGTTACAGTACCAAGATATACAATGGGTTATTTGTTTGAGTTACAGTACCAAGATATACAATGGGTTATTTGTTTGAGTTACAGTACCAAGATATACAATGGGTTATTTGTTTGAGTTACAGTACCAAGATATACAATGGGTTATTTGTTTGAGTTACAGTACCAAGATATACAATGGGTTATTTGTTTGAGTTACAGTACCAAGATATACAATGGGTTATTTGTTTGAGTTACAGTACCAAGATATACAATGGGTTATTTGTTTGAGTTACAGTACCAAGATATACAATGGGTTATTTGTTTGAGTTACAGTACCAAGATATACAATGGGTTATTTGTTTGAGTTACAGTACCAAGATATACAATGGGTTATTTGTTTGAGTTACAGTACCAAGATATACAATGGGTTATTTGTTTGAGTTACAGTACCAAGATATACAATGGGTTATTTGTTTGAGTTACAGTACCAAGATATACAATGGGTTATTTGTTTGAGTTACAGTACCAAGATATACAATGGGTTATTTGTTTGAGTTACAGTACCAAGATATACAATGGGTTATTTGTTTGAGTTACAGTACCAAGTATACAATGGGTTATTTGTTTGAGTTACAGTACCAAGATATACAATGGGTTATTTGTTTGAGTTACAGTACCAAGATATACAATGGGTTATTTGTTTGATACAATGGGTTATTTGTTTGAGTTACAGTACCAAGATATACAATGGGTTATTTGTTTGAGTTACAGTACCAAGATATACAATGGGTTATTTGTTTGAGTTACAGTACCAAGATATACAATGGGTTATTTGTTTGAGTTACAGTACCAAGATATACAATGGGTTATTTGTTTGAGTTACAGTACCAAGATATACAATGGGTTATTTGTTTGAGTTACAGTACCAAGATATACAATGGGTTATTTGTTTGAGTTACAGTACCAAGATATACAATGGGTTATTTGTTTGAGTTACAGTACCAAGATATACAATGGGTTATTTGTTTGAGTTACAGTACCAAGATATACAATGGGTTATTTGTTTGAGTTACAGTACCAAGATATACAATGGGTTATTTGTTTGAGTTACAGTACCAAGATATACAATGGGTTATTTGTTTGAGTTACAGTACCAAGACATACAATGGGTTATTTGTTTGAGTTACAGTACCAAGATATACAATGGGTTATTTGTTTGAGTTACAGTACCAAGATATACAATGGGTTATTTGTTTGAGTTACAGTACCAAGATATACAATGGGTTATTTGTTTGAGTTACAGTACCAAGATATACAATGGGTTATTTGTTTGAGTTACAGTACCAAGATATACAATGGGTTATTTGTTTGAGTTACAGTACCAAGATATACAATGGGTTATTTGTTTGAGTTACAGTACCAAGACAATGGGTTATTTGTTTGAGTTACATACAATGGGTTATTTGTTTGAGTTACAGTACCAAGATATACAATGGGTTATTTGTTTGAGTTACAGTACCAAGATATACAATGGGTTATTTGTTTGAGTTACAGTACCAAGATATACAATGGGTTATTTGTTTGAGTTACAGTACCAAGATATACAATGGGTTATTTGTTTGAGTTACAGTACCAAGATATACAATGGGTTATTTGTTTGAGTTACAGTACCAAGATATACAATGGGTTATTTGTTTGAGTTACAGTACCAAGATATACAATGGGTTATTTGTTTGAGTTACAGTACCAAGATATACAATGGGTTATTTGTTTGAGTTACAGTACCAAGATATACAATGGGTTATTTGTTTGAGTTACAGTACCAAGATATACAATGGGTTATTTGTTTGAGTTACAGTACCAAGATATACAATGGATTATTTGTTTGAGTTACAGTACCAAGATATACAATGTGTTATTTGTTTGAGTTACAGTACCAAGATATACAATGGGTTATTTGTTTGAGTTACAGTACCAAGATATACAATGGGTTATTTGTTTGAGTTACAGTACCAAGATATACAATGAGTTATTTGTTTGAGTTACAGTACCAAGATATACAATGGGTTATTTGTTTGAGTTACAGTACCAAGATATACAATGGGTTATTTGTTTGAGTTACAGTACCAAGATATACAATGGGTTATTTGTTTGAGTTACAGTACCAAGATATACAATGGGTTATTTGTTTGAGTTACAGTACCAAGATATACAATGGGTTATTTGTTTGAGTTACAGTACCAAGATATACAATGGGTTATTTGTTTGAGTTACAGTACCAAGATATACAATGGGTTATTTGTTTGAGTTACAGTACCAAGATATACAATGGGTTATTTGTTTGAGTTACAGTACCAAGATATACAATGGGTTATTTGTTTGAGTTACAGTACCAAGATATACAATGGGTTATTTGTTTGAGTTACAGTACCAAGATATACAATGGGTTATTTGTTTGAGTTACAGTACCAAGATATACAATGGGTTATTTGTTTGAGTTACAGTACCAAGATATACAATGGGTTATTTGTTTGAGTTACAGTACCAAGATATACAATGGGTTATTTGTTTGAGTTACAGTACCAAGATATACAATGGGTTATTTGTTTGAGTTACAGTACCAAGATATACAATGGGTTATTTGTTTGAGTTACAGTACCAAGATATACAATGGGTTATTTGTTTGAGTTACAGTACCAAGACATACAATGGGTTATTTGTTTGAGTTACAGTACCAAGATATACAATGGGTTATTTGTTTGAGTTACAGTACCAAGATATACAATGGGTTATTTGTTTGAGTTACAGTACCAAGATATACAATGGGTTATTTGTTTGAGTTACAGTACCAAGATATACAATGGGTTATTTGTTTGAGTTACAGTACCAAGATATACAATGGGTTATTTGTTTGAGTTACAGTACCAAGATATACAATGGGTTATTTGTTTGAGTTACAGTACCAAGATATACAATGGGTTATTTGTTTGAGTTACAGTACCAAGATATACAATGGGTTATTTGTTTGAGTTACAGTACCAAGATATACAATGGGTTATTTGTTTGAGTTACAGTACCAAGATATACAATGGGTTATTTGTTTGAGTTACAGTACCAAGATATACAATGGGTTATTTGTTTGAGTTACAGTACCAAGATATACAATGGGTTATTTGTTTGAGTTACAGTACCAAGATATACAATGGGTTATTTGTTTGAGTTACAGTACCAAGATATACAATGGGTTATTTGTTTGAGTTACAGTACCAAGACATACAATGGGTTATTTGTTTGAGTTACAGTACCAAGGTTATACAATGGGTTATTTGTTTGAGTTACAGTACCAAGACATACAATGGGTTATTTGTTTGAGTTACAGTACCAAGACATACAATGGGTTATTTGTTTGAGTTACAGTACCAAGATATACAATGGGTTATTTGTTTGAGTTACAGTACCAAGATATACAATGGGTTATTTGTTTGAGTTACAGTACCAAGATATACAATGGGTTATTTGTTTGAGTTACAGTACCAAGATATACAATGGGTTATTTGTTTGAGTTACAGTACCAAGATATACAATGGGTTATTTGTTTGAGTTACAGTACCAAGATATACAATGGGTTATTTGTTTGAGTTACAGTACCAAGATATACAATGGGTTATTTGTTTGAGTTACAGTACCAAGATATACAATGGGTTATTTGTTTGAGTTACAGTACCAAGATATACAATGGGTTATTTGTTTGAGTTACAGTACCAAGATATACAATGGGTTATTTGTTTGAGTTACAGTACCAAGATATACAATGGGTTATTTGTTTGAGTTACAGTACCAAGATATACAATGGGTTATTTGTTTGAGTTACAGTACCAAGATATACAATGGGTTATTTGTTTGAGTTACAGTACCAAGATATACAATGGGTTATTTGTTTGAGTTACAGTACCAAGATATACAATGGTTATTTGTTTGAGTTACAGTACCAAGATATACAATGGGTTATTTGTTTGAGTTACAGTACCAAGATATACAATGGGTTATTTGTTTGAGTTACAGTACCAAGACCAAGATATACAATGGGTTATTTGTTTGAGTTACAGTACCAAGATATACAATGGGTTATTTGTTTGAGTTACAGTACCAAGATATACAATGGTTATTTGTTTGAGTTACAGTACCAAGATATACAATGGGTTATTTGTTTGAGTTACAGTACCAAGATATACAATGGGTTATTTGTTTGAGTTACAGTACCAAGACATACAATGGGTTATTTGTTTGAGTTACAGTACCAAGATATACAATGGGTTATTTGTTTGAGTTACAGTACCAAGATATACAATGGGTTATTTGTTTGAGTTACAGTACCAAGATATACAATGGGTTATTTGTTTGAGTTACAGTACCAAGATATACAATGGGTTATTTGTTTGAGTTACAGTACCAAGATATACAATGGGTTATTTGTTTGAGTTACAGTACCAAGATATACAATGGGTTATTTGTTTGAGTTACAGTACCAAGATATACAATGGGTTATTTGTTTGAGTTACAGTACCAAGATATACAATGGGTTATTTGTTTGAGTTACAGTACCAAGATATACAATGGGTTATTTGTTTGAGTTACAGTACCAAGATATACAATGGTTATTTGTTTGAGTTACAGTACCAAGATATACAATGGGTTATTTGTTTGAGTTACAGTACCAAGATATACAATGGGTTATTTGTTTGAGTTACAGTACCAAGATATACAATGGGTTATTTGTTTGAGTTACAGTACCAAGATATACAATGGGTTATTTGTTTGAGTTACAGTACCAAGATATACAATGGGTTATTTGTTTGAGTTACAGTACCAAGTTACATATACAATGGGTTATTTGTTTGAGTTACAGTACCAAGATATACAATGGGTTATTTGTTTGAGTTACAGTACCAAGATATACAATGGGTTATTTGTTTGAGTTACAGTACCAAGATATACAATGGGTTATTTGTTTGAGTTACAGTACCAAGATATACAATGGGTTATTTGTTTGAGTTACAGTACCAAGATATACAATGGGTTATTTGTTTGAGTTACAGTACCAAGATATACAATTGGTTATTTGTTTGAGTTACAGTACCAAGATATACAATGGGTTATTTGTTTGAGTTACAGTACCAAGATATACAATGAGTTATTTGTTTGAGTTACAGTACCAAGACATACAATGGGTTATTTGTTTGAGTTACAGTACCAAGATATACAATGGGTTATTTGTTTGAGTTACAGTACCAAGATATACAATGGGTTATTTGTTTGAGTTACAGTACCAAGATATACAATGGGTTATTTGTTTGAGTTACAGTACCAAGATATACAATGGGTTATTTGTTTGAGTTACAGTACCAAAATATACAATGGGTTATTTGTTTGAGTTACAGTACCAAGATATACAATGGGTTATTTGTTTGAGTTACAGTACCAAGATATACAATGGGTTATTTGTTTGAGTTACAGTACCAAGATATACAATGAGTTATTTGTTTGAGTTACAGTACCAAGATATACAATGGGTTATTTGTTTGAGTTACAGTATATACAATGGGTTATTTGTTTGAGTTACAGTACCAAGATATACAATAAGTTATTTGTTTGAGTTACAGTACCAAGACATACAATGGGTTATTTGTTTGAGTTACAGTACCAAGATATACAATGGGTTATTTGTTTGAGTTACAGTACCAAGATATACAATGGGTTATTTGTTTGAGTTACAGTACCAAGATATACAATGGGTTATTTGTTTGAGTTACATTACCAAGATATACAATGTGTTATTTGTTTGAGTTACAGTACCAAGACATGCAATGGATTGTTTGTTTGAGTTACAGTACCAAGACATATAATGGGTTATTTGTTTGAGTTACAGTACCAAGACATACAATGAGTTATTTGTTTGAGTTACAGTACCAAGACATACAATGGGTTATTTGTTTGAGTTACAGTACCAAGATATACAATGGGTTATTTGTTTGAGTTACAGTACCAAATTATACAAGGGATTATTTGTTTGAGTTACAGTACCAAAATATACAATGTGTTATTTGTTTGAGTTACAGTACCAAGATATACAATGGGTTATTTGTTTGAGTTACAGTACCAAGATATACAATGGGTTATTTGTTTGAGTTACAGTACCAAGATATACAATGGGTTATTTGTTTGAGTTACAGTACCAAGATATACAATGGGTTATTTGTTTGAGTTACAGTACAAAGATATACAATGGGTTATTTGTTTGAGTTACAGTACCAAGATATACAATGGGTTATTTGTTTGAGTTACAGTACCAAGATATACAATGGGTTATTTGTTTGAGTTACAGTACCAAGATATACAATGGGTTATTTGTTTGAGTTACAGTACCAAGATATACAATGGGTTATTTGTTTGAGTTACAGTACCAAGATATACAATGGGTTATTTGTTTGAGTTACAGTACCAAGATATACAATGGGTTATTTGTTTGAGTTACAGTACCAAGATATACAATGGGTTATTTGTTTGAGTTACAGTACCAAGACATACAATGGGTTATTTGTTTGAGTTACAGTACCAAGATATACAATGGGTTATTTGTTTGAGTTACAGTACCAAGACATACAATGGGTTATTTGTTTGAGTTACAGTACCAAGACATACAATGGGTTATTTGTTTGAGTTACAGTACCAAGACATACAATGGGTTATTTGTTTGAGTTACAGTACCAAGACATACAATGGGTTATTTGTTTGAGTTACAGTACCAAGACATACAATGGGTTATTTGTTTGAGTTACAGTAATACAATGGGTTATTTGTTTGAGTTACAGTACCAAGACATACAATGAGTTATTTGTTTGAGTTACAGTACCAAGACATACAATGGGTTATTTGTTTGAGTTACAGTACCAAGACATACAATGGTTATTTGTTTGAGTTACAGTACCAAGACATACAATGAGTTATTTGTTTGAGTTACAGTACCAAGATATACAATGGGTTATTTGTTTGAGTTACAGTACCAAAGTGAATCTATGTAGGATTAAAGCATATTCATCCACCACTTAAGTTAATAATGCATGCAAACAAGTTCGGAGAACTTAATGTAAACAGCTAAAGTAAACACAGTAAACAACTATTGTTAGTTTTTTTTTCTCTGACACAGTAAATATTTCTTATTAGTTTATTTATTCTTCCACGGTAAACATTTATTATTAATTTATTTATTTTTGCCGCAGTAAATATTTATCGTCAGTATATTTATCTCTGATACAGTAAACAACTATTGTTACTTCATTTATGTCTGCCGCAGTAAACATTTATTGTTAATTTATTTATCTCTGCCACAGTAAACAACTATTATTAGTATATTTATCTCTGCCACAGTAAACATTTATTGTTAGTTTATTTATCTCTGCCACAGTAAACAACTATTATTAGTATATTTATCTCTGTCACAGTAAACAACTATTATTAGTATATTCATCTCTGCCACAGTAAACAACTATTATTAGTATATTTATCTCTGCCACAGCAAATAACTATTATTAGTATATTTATCTCTTCTACAGTAAACAACTATTATTAGTATATTTATCTCTTCTACAGTAAACAACTATTATTAGTATATTTATCTCAGCCACAGTAAACAACTATTATTAGTGTATTTATCTCTGCCACAGTAAACATTTATTGTTAGTTTATTTGTTTCTGCCACAGTAAACATTTATTGTTAGTTTATTTGTTTCTGCCACAGTAAACATTTATTGTTAGTTTATTTATCTCTGCCACAGTAAACAACTATTATTAGTTTATTTATCTCTGCCACAGCAAACACCTATTACTAGTTTATTTATCTCTGCCACAGCAAACAACTATTATTGGTTTATTTATCTCTGCTGCAGTAAACATTTATTGTTAATTTATTTATTCTACCACGGAAAACTACTATTGTTAGTTCCTTTGTTTCTGCCACAGTAAACAACTATTGCTAGTTCATTTGTTTCTGCCACAGTAAACAACTATTGTTAGTTCCTTTGTTTCTGCCACAGTAAACAACTTTGTTAGTTCATTTGTTTCTGCCTCAGTAAACAACTATTGTTAGTTCATTTGTTTCTGCCACAGGAAACAACTATCGTTAGTTTATTTGTTTCTGCCACAGTAAACATTTATTGTTAGTTTATTTGTTTCTGCCACAGTAAACATTTATTGTTAGTTTATTTGTTTCTGCCACAGTAAACATTTGTTGTTAATTTATTTAACTCTGTCACAGTGAACAATTTGTATTAGTGAAGTTATTCCTGCCTATTTCTTGGAAAACACTCGTTATATTCGATCAGTTATCGATTTTATATTTATTAATAGAACGAGGAAGAAATTGCTTTTATGATAACCAAAAATATTCAATTTATAAAAATTGGTAGTTAATTAATGTGTAATGCCACGTGGTTTTACTTCAGTACCACAGATTGAATTCAATAACAGACTTAAAGATTTCATGAATCCAATAAGTAATAGATTGTTATGTTACAGCAGAACACAATTCCAGTTTAATATATTTATTTCCAATACAAGGAACACTCACTGTATGTCGAAAAGATTTTAATGGCTTGAATCAACGATTATTTAAAGTTGTGTGCTGTTTCTTTTATTTTAACTACAATTCACATAACGATATAAGTCATTTTTTGCTGTTTGATCATTAATGAAATAGAAGACTTAATAGTTTGTATATTTCAGCTTCGTGTAATGGTGTACCTTTCTTTTATTTCTGTCTATGTGTGGTATCTTTGAAATAATTTTGTTTCTCTGTTACAGTTGATTGAAGTACAGAAGTTATTTGTTACAAAAGAGTCTTAAAATAAGTGTAATTTAAAACACAATACCAAATAGTACTAAACATGATAAACTGGTTAAAATAGTACCTACGAGACATACAACATTCGTTACTATTATATGTAAGGAATGAAACTGGTCACTATCTACACGTATATAAGACGTGATATTAACAATCAATATATTCAAAATTCGTAGCTTTGCTTGTTATTAACGTAGTGTTTGTTTAAAGGTGACATAATGTTATGTTTTATCCCACTTTTACAGACCCAGTAAATTATCAGTCACTGCTATGTTGGTGATGTGAACTGAATATTGAAATTGGACAGTTCTCTTCAGCTCCATTTCATCCACTATATTTGAACATTTTCATAACTAGTTTAACTTTTCATACGACAACGTTTAGTATAGAACTATAGTAAGTGTTTTATGCATCATGCAAATGTTTTGTCACACTTCCTGGTCTCACGAATAAAGTGACATAAGTGTGTCTAAAAATACTTTTAATCTTATATGAGGTTTCTCAGCATCTTTCGACCATTTTATTTTACCAAATGTTGCAGTATTTCCACGTACAACTCTTCATCATATTAAAGATGATTACATTTGTAGAAACAGAAATACGTGATTATTCTCGTGCAGTTTTGTTTGTATTATCAAAACACAATAAGTAAACTTATCATAAGACAAGCGTTCATTCCGTGAGAAGTGATTATAACGGTTTAGGAAATCCTAAAATGTTGGAACAATGGAACCTAGTTTCTTCTCTGGATTTCTACTGTACAAATTATTATTATATTTGTCTCACATTACATCACATAAAACTGATAACATATCTTAACAAATCTATTACTGCTGGTTCTATGTAGGTTTTCAACAATAACATCACGACATCTCTCTTGTCTGTTGCATCAGAAACAAGAATGCAACATTGTTTGTTCGTTAATTTTAACACAAATCCTCACAATAGACTATCTGTGCTCTATCCACCGTATCCACCATACAATTACCGATGACGAACGAAGGTTTGGAGATAAAATATATTAACGTGGTGTGAAGTCATCCATAAGTACTACAACATTAAAAAAAAAAATATTTTAACGTGGTGTAGTCATCTATAAGTACTACAATATTAAAAAATATTTTAACGTAGCATAAAACCATATATAAGTACTACAATATTAAAAATATTTAACGTGGTGTAAAGTCATCCATAAGTACTACAACATTAAAAAATAATATTTTACGTGGTGTAGTCATCTATAAGTGCCACAATATTAAAAAATATTTTAACGTGGTGTAAAGTCATCTATAAAGTACCACAATATTAAAATATATTTTAACGTGGTGTAGTCATCAATAAGTACCACAATATTAAAATATATTTTAACGTGGTGTAAAGTCATCTATAAAGTACCACAATATTAAAAAATATTTTAACGTGGTGTAGTCATCTATAAGTACCACAATATTAAAAAATATTTTAACGTGGTGTAGTCATCTATAAGTGCCACAATATTAAAAAATATTTTAACGTGGTGTAAAGTCATCTATAAAGTACCACAATATTAAAAAATATTTTAACGTGGTGTAGTCATCAATAAGTACCACAATATTAAAAAATATTTTAACGTGGTGTAAAGTCATCTATAAAGTACCATAATATTAAAAATATTTTAACGTGGTGTAAAGTCATCTATAAGTACCACAAAATTAAAAAATATTTTAACGTGGTCTAAAGTCATCTATAAAGTACCACAATATTAAAAAAATATTTAACGTGGTGTGGTCATCTATAAGTAACAAATTATTAAAAAATATTTTAACGTGGTGTAGTCATCAATAAGTACCACAATGTTAAAAAATATTTTAACGTGGTGTAAAGTCTTCTATAAGTACCACAATATTAAAAAATAATTTAACGTGGTGTAAAGTCATCTATAAAGTACTACAATATTAAAAAATATTTTACGTGGTGTGGTCATCGAAAAGTACCACAATATTAAAAAATATTTTAACGTGGTGTAAAGTCATCTATAAAGTACCACGATATTAAAAAATATTTAACGTGGTGTGGTCATCTATAAGTACCACAATATTAAAAAATATTTTAACGTGGTGTAAAGTCATGTATAAAGTACCACAATATTAAAAAATATTTTAACGTGGTGTAGTCATCTATAAGTGCCACAATATTAAAAAAATATTTGACGTGATGTAAAATCATCTATAAGTATTACAATATAAAAAATATTTAACGTGATGTAGTCATCTATAAGTACCACAATATTAACAAATATTTTAACGTGGTTTAATTGTTTGTTTGTTTGTTTTTTTAATTTCGCGCAAAGCTACACGAGTGTTATCTGCGCTAGCCGTCCCTAATTTTGCAGTGTAACACTAGAGGGAAGGCAGATAGTCATCTCCATCGCCGCCAACTCTTGGGCTACTTTTTTATCAACGAATAGTGGGATTGACTGAAACATTATAACACTTCCCGGCTGAAAAGGCGAGCATGTTTGGTGTAACGGGGATTCAAACCTCCGACCCTCAGCTTACATAAATCAAGATCACTTTTGTAAATAATAAAAGGGCGATGAACATTATATTACTTGTTATCATGACACTATCAATTCAAAACATTATTTATATATTTCTTGTTAAAATTACCTGTTAAAATATTTCTTGGCTAAAACGTACACTTCAGATTTTAAAGTAGGAGTTGACATTTCTCTAAATTAAAACAAGCTGTATTTTCGGGAATTTATTTAATATTTATTTATTATTTATTTAATAATTATATTCTCTGTTGTTATTTTTCACAATTTGTTACTTGAAATCCACCTCTGTGGAGCGTTCATATTCAGTCGAATTATGAACAATTATGTTCAAATAATTTCAAGTTATCTTGTAAATTTACTAAACACTAGTTTTATAATGATTCGTTTTTGTCAAACCTATTTGTTTTCAACGTCTTACTTTCATGAAAGTGTTTGAACTACCTATATAATAATCTCTACTATTAATTCATCATACTACATCTTTCTAATAAACAAAAGTACAGTTTAGAAACTTTTGATCTACATCGACATATACAAAGTTCCAGTTATTATCTTTGTGATCAAAATTTGACAATATTTTAAATTCTAGGTGTCCTATTGTTGTATTTATACCAACAATCATGAAACATAACTTAGATACCTGTCATATCATATTGGGTTTAGCTTAGATTCTATTCATTTCATACTTTTTTCAGATTACATTCTCGTCACGTCATACTACATTCAATGTAGATTCTAGTCATATCGTACTACATTCATCCTAGATTCTAATCATATCATACTACATTCAACGTAGATTCTAGTCATATCATACTACATTTAACTTATATTCTAATCATATAAAACTACATTCAACGTAGATCCTAGTCATATCGTACTACATTTAACTTAGATTTTAGTCATATCATACTTCATTTAACGTAGATTATAGTCATATCATACTACATTCAACGTAGATTCTAGTCATATTATACTACACTCAACGTAGATTCTAGTCATATCATACTACATTTAACGTAAATACTAGTCATATCATACTACATTCAACGTAGATTCTAGTCATATCATACTACACTCAACGTAGATTCTAGTCATATCATAGTACATTCAACGTCGATTCTAGTCATATCATACTACATTTAGCTTAGATTCTAGTCATATCATACTACATTCAACGTAAATACTAGTCATATCGTACTACATTCATCCTAGATTCTAATCATACCATACTACATTCAACGTAGATTCTAGTCATATTATACTACACTCAACGTAGATTCTAGTCATATCATAGTGCATTCAACGTCGATTCTAGTCATATCATACTACATTTAACTTAGATTCTAGTCATATCATACTACATTCAACGTAAATACTAGTCATATCGTACTACATTCATCCTAGATTCTAATCACACCATACTACATTCAACGTAGATTCTAGTCATATTATACTACACTCAACGTAGATTCTAGTCATATCATAGTACATTCAACGTCGATTCTAGTCATATCATACTACATTTCACTTAGATTCTAGTCATATCATACTACATTTAACGTAAATACTAGTCATATCATACTACATTCAACGTAGATTCTAGTCATATCATACTACACTCAACGTAGATTCTAGTCATATCATAGTACATTCAACGTCGATTCTAGTCATATCATACTACATTTAACTTAGATTCTAGTCATAACATACTACATTCAACGTAAATACTAGTCATATCGTACTACATTCATCCTAGATTCTAATCATACCATACTACATTCAACGTAGATTCTAGTCATATTATACTACACTCAACGTAGATTCTAGTCATATCATAGTGCATTCAACGTCGATTCTAGTCATATCATACTACATTTAACTTAGATTCTAGTCATATCATACTACATTCAACGTAAATACTAGTCATATCGTACTACATTCATCCTAGATTCTAATCATACCATACTACATTCAACGTAGATTCTAGTCATATTATACTACACTCAACGTAGATTCTAGTCATATCATAGTACATTCAACGTCGATTCTAGTCATATCATACTACATTTCACTTAGATTCTAGTCATATCATACTACATTCAACGTAAATACTAGTCATATCATACTACATTCATCCTAGATTCTAATCATATCATACTACACTCAACGTAAATACTAGTCATATCGTACTACATTCATCCTAGATTCTAATCATACCATACTACATTCAACGTAGATTCTAGTCATATTATACTACACTCAACGTAGATTCTAGTCATATCATAGTACATTCAACGTCGATTCTAGTCATATCATACTACATTTAACTTAGATTCTAGTCATATCATACTACATTCAACGTAAATACTAGTCATATCGTACTACATTCATCCTAGATTCTAATCATACCATACTACATTCAACGTAGATTCTAGTCATATTATACTACACTCAACGTAGATTCTAGTCATATCATAGTACATTCAACGTCGATTCTAGTCATATCATACTACATTTAACTTAGATTCTAGTCATATCATACTACATTCAACGTAAATACTAGTCATATCGTACTACATTCATCCTAGATTCTAATCATACCATACTACATTCAACGTAGATTCTAGTCATATTATACTACACTCAACGTAGATTCTAGTCATATCATAGTACATTCAACGTCGATTCTAGTCATATCATACTACATTTCACTTAGATTCTAGTCATATTATACTACACTCAACGTAGATTCTAGTCATATCATACTACATTCATCCTAGATTCTAGTCATATCATACTACATTTCACTTAGATTCTAGTCATATCATACTACATTTAACTTAGATTCTAGTCATATCAAACTACATTCAACGTCGATTCTAGTCATATCATACTACATTTAACTTAGATTCTAGTCATATCATACTACATTTAACTTAGATTCTAGTCATATCAAACTACATTCAACGTCGATTCTAGTCATATCATACTACATTTAACTTAGATTCTAGTCATATCATACTACATTCAACGTAAATACTAGTCATATCGTACTACATTCAACGTAGATTCTAGTCATATCATACTACATTCAACGTAGATTCTAGACATATCATACTACATTCAACGTAGATTCTAGTCACATCATACTACACTCAAAGCAGATTCTAGTCATATTATACTACATTCAACGTCGATTCTAGTCATATCGTACTACATTCATCCTAGATTCTAATCATATCATACTACATTCAACGTAGATTCTAGTCATATCATACTACATTCAACGTAAATACTAGTCATATCGTACTACATTCAACGTAGATTCTAGTCATATCATACTACATTCAACGTAGATTCTAGACATATCATACTACATTCAACGTAGATTCTAGTCACATCATACTACACTCAAAGTAGATTCTAGTCATATTATACTACACTCAACGTAGATTCTAGTCATATCATACTACATTCAACGTCGATTCTAGTCGTATCATACTACATTCAACGTAGATTCTAGTCATATCATACTACATTCAACGTAGATTCTAGTTATATCATACTACATTCAACGTAGATTCTAGTCGTATCATACTACATTTAACGTAGATTCTATTTATATCATACTACATTCAACGTAGATTCTAGTCATATCATACTACATTCAACGTAGATTCTAGTCATATCGTACTACATTCAACGTAGATTCTAGTCATGTCGTACTACATTCAACGTAGATTCTAGTCGTATCATACTACATTCAACGTAGATTCTAGTCGTATCATACTACATTTAACGTAGATTCTATTCATATCATACTACATTCAACGTAGATTCTAGTCATATCATACTACATTTAACGTAAATACTAGTCATATCATACTACATTCAACGTAGATTCTAGTCATATCATAGTACATTCAACGTAGATTCTAGTCATATCATACTGCATTTAACTTAGATTCTAGTCATATCATACTACATTTAACTTAGGTTCTAGTCATATCACACTACAATTAACTTAGATTCTAGTCATATCGTACTACATTCATCCTAGATTCTAGTCATATCGTACTACATTCATCCTAGATTCTAGTCATATCATACTACATTCAACGTAGATTCAACTCATATCATACTATATTCTATTTAGATTCTTGTCACATCTCTATAGTGATTTGAAGGATGGCCATCTGAGATGTTTTATAATATGGTACAGAATACGTTGTTGATCTTTTGTTTAAATTTGTACTAAATTATTGATTTCTTGGTATCCATAGCGTATCTGAGAATAACCTTTCTTACATTTTGCTAGGAACTAAGGAGACAATTATTATAATTAATAAACCTATCGTAGTTTTCAAATACAAACAAGAGAAAGGCTGGTTAGCTTAACAGAACGAATGAAGTAATTATTTTAGGTGTTTAATATTTTGACGATAATAGAAAATGTATATTTTGTTTGTAACGTGTGCAAACACTAATTGGAAGCCCTCTTTACAATGGAAATTCTACTTCCGACGTTTCTAATGTTTCTATATCTTATGTATACTGTGTTTAATTTCTACTAATTTGTCACGGTTTCAAAATCTCATCTCCTCGATAGTTCAGAAGGCTATAAGTCTTCTCAATATAAATAGAAGACCGTTTCCTAACTTGTCTGTAATGAACATGTTTTACTGTGAACGTGGCAGGAATTCTCTTTACAATTTAATAAAGAGATGAAAACCATACTTAGAGTCTACGCATCCCAGATAACTAGAGAATTGCATTTTTATTCCTTTTAGTGTAATTAATACGTCAACCCTGACGGCACTTTAATTACAGTTTAAACCGTCGTGTCTGTCATCTTGTTAAGATTATTTCCTTACACATTATTTATTCTAGCAAGCAAACGAGAACTTTAAAATACGTCTAGGTGGCGTTCGCAGCACTGTCATTAATCATGTTAATTATTTCAGTGAAAGATTGATTTTATGACGTGTATTAGATATTCGAACGCCAGTCTGGTGTGAAGCCCAGAACGTAAGGAATAATAATATATATATATATATAAAACGAGAAACGTTTTATTTACTTTAACTTAGTGTACTGTTTCATGTTTTAAAAGAAGTTAAACTGCGTTTACACGTTGTTATAAAATTTAGTAAAAACAAATTTCAAAGTTGAGTTTAATAACATGGACAAAATTTAATAAAAGTTTAAAACATTAAGTACACAGAGTTAGACTTTGTTTCTCTTCGAAGTGACATGTTACAAAGTTTAATTCGTGCATTAGCCTTACATTAAAATTAATTCTTTAATATATCTCTCAAATTTCTCCAACTGTTGAGTTTAACAACATAAAGGTGGCAAATTACTCGGTATTATTCCATAAATCATATTTCTTCAATTACTTTTCGTAATTTAAACTAACGTTGAAAAAACTGGTTGAAAGTTCTATCAATTATGTTTTCGCGTTTAGATTTCTTTAAGGGTAATTTAAATATATGTTGTTGTGTGTTTTCACCATGTCTAGTTGTACATAATTATCCATAAACCTGTCACTGGGTGGCGGAACTAAACGATTTGTCTGTTTTTTGATTTTCGCGCAAAGCTACACGAAGGCTATCTGCGCTAGCAGTCCCTAATTTAGCGGTGTAAGGCAGCTAGTCACCACCACCTATCGCCAACTCTTGGTCTACTCTTTTACCAGTGACTAGTGGGATTGACCGTCACGTTATAATGCCTCCACGGCTGAAAGGGCAAGCATGTTTAGTGCGATGGGGACTCGAACCAGCGACCCTCGAATTACGAGTCGAATGCTTTAACCCATCTGGCCATATCGAGTCCCCGGATCTAAACGAACTGTTTGGCTTGAAGTCGCAAAACTAAAAAGTATATGAGGAAAGACAAATATATTAAAAAATGTGTAAGATGTGCTTGTGCTAAGATATCATTTATAAATGTGATTAGGTTTAAACACTACATTGTAAAATTAATCCATCCAATAATCTCATTAAACATATAGTTTTAAACCTTAATAAGTTTTCTCTAATCAATATTTCTCTCCATCTGTAATGATTCTTAAGTTTTGACTAGCCATCCACTTCTTATCTTAGTTTTATGTCCCCTTTCTCAGGTTCCCCGCTGGTATAGCGTAAGTCTACGGATTTACAACGCTAAAATCAGGGGTTCGATTCATCTCGGTGGACTCTGCAGATAGCCCGAAGCGACTTTGCTATAAGAAAACACACACACAACCCTTCCTCATAGTGGCTCAGCGGTGAGTCTGAAGTATCACATTAATAAAAAAATGGGTTTCAACACACGTGGTGGTCGCAACGCAGATAGCTAATATTTCTTAAAAACACACATAAACTTTGTTTTCGTTATCTTTATCAAATCACTTAAAAAGATTATATCTTATACAAGATCTCAACACACTAGATTAAGGTGGCCTTATCATTATATTCATTTTAAATCTAGTATTACACATTAAATTAAGCTGGCCCTTATGGTTATCTTAAATTACAATCTAGTATTACACATTAGATTAAGCTGGCCTTTATGGTTATCCTAAATTACAATGTAATATTACACAATAAATTAAGCTGGCCCTTATGGTTATCCTAAATTACAATGTAATATTACACAATAAATTAAGCTGGCCCTTATGGTTATCCTAAATTACAAACTAGTATTACACAATAAATTAAGCTGGCTCTCATGGTTATCCTAAATTACAATCTAATATTACATATTAGATTAAGCTGACCCTTATGGTTATCTTAAATTACAATCTAGTATTACACATTAGATTAAGCTGGCCTTCATGGTTATTCTAAATTACAATCTAATATTACACAATAAATTAAGCTGGCCCTCATGGTTATCCTAAATTACAATCTAGTATTACACAATAAATTAAGCTGACCCTTATGGTTATATTAAATTACAATCTAGTATTACACATTAGATTAAGCTGGCCTTTATGGTTGTCTTAAATTACAATCTAGTGTTACACGTTAGATTAAGCTGGCCCTTATGGTTATTTTAAATTACCATCTAGTCTTCATACTAGATTTATCACTATCCTGAAAACCTGTCATGGCCAGATGGCTAGGCGCTCGACTCTTAATTTGAGGGTCTAAGGTTCGAATCCCCATCATACCAAATATTTTCGCCCTTTCAGCCGTGGGGGCGTTATAAATGTGACGGTCAATTCAACTTTTTGTTGTTAAAAGAATAACCCAAGAGGTGGCGGTAGGTGGTGATGACTAGCTAGCACTTTCAGGCACTATATTGTGTGTTGTGTAATGTGTCTTTAGGGCAAGCAGTTCTTTAGACACTAGCTTGTGTGCTATGTAGTTCTCTTTGGGACAAGCACATTCTGTTATTACTGGACATGAAAGTTGCTGAAGTTTTTCTGGTTCCTTATGCTGCTTTCTTCTCCAACATATCACTTCTAAATAGTGTTCCCTGTTGTCAACACAAATCATGCGATTCTGAAGTTTCCTCCAGGATACCGCAGGCTGACAGTGACGTGGAAATCCTGGTTTAACCATGCTTCAGAAACTAGTCCCATCAGTAATGTATCGGTGAAAAAATCCTATAAACACCAGACCACCATACCTGAAGCTAATGTGATAATATAGTCTTATGAACGTTCAGAACAAATACACTTATAGATAAGATATCAGTGAAAATTAATCTTAGGCTTGCTGATTGAAGAATGAACTTTTCTGTAGTTTTATTTCGTTTTAGTTTCATTAGAGTGGTTAGAAAAAAAAACAGTAGCTAAACCTGCTCGAGAATAGCTCAATATTTACCAACTAATAAAACTGTAATGAATCAGTTTAAGATGCTCAATGATTGCACCAAAGAGAGAAAGAAGCGTTGATGCAAAATGACGTAACTCACGACAAATACCTAAATAGAGTGCGCTTCGTGACTGTCCTTGATTAGGTCACAACCTTTAACTTATGCTAGTAATCCTCTTGTTGTCTTCAAACTATTTATATCTTTAAATCACTTCAAGATGTGTATGCATAATCTAGTGAACATACATCCTCGATGAGACAGTGGCAAGTGTACAGGCTTGTAACGCTAAAATCCAGGTTTCGAATCCCCTTTGTAGAGCTTTGCGCTACAAAATATCAATTTGCTGTTTGTTATCAAGCTCACATTCCACAATGGTTTTTTTAACACAATTTAGGCTTAACGCTAAACCAATTGCAGAAAAACAACATCACAAAATTCTATTTCGTTTGCAACAGTACTTAAAGTTACACAATCCACCTATCAAATGGCAGGGATGTCATTTTCAGGTAAGGTGAAAACTAGAAAAATATATTTTAATGTGCTAACAAAATTTCTTTCATTTTTTGTGTTTAGAAACTGTAAGTGAAAAGTGTATTTAAATACAACGATTTTCACGAAATATCCTACTTACAGTTAACCTTCAAACGATGTCTCAACTAAAGTTGTTCTTAAAACTTAAACTTATTCTTTAGGAAAATATTTTCCACTTTCCTATTTCGATTCATCTAGATATAAACTGACACGGCCCGGCATGGCCAAGCGTGTTAACGCGTGCGACTCCTAATCCGAGGGTCGCGGGTTCGCATCCCCGTCGCGTCAAACATGCTCGCCCTTTTAGCCGTGGGGGCATTATAAATTGCGGTCAATCCCACTATTAGTTGGTAAAAGAGTAGCCCAAGAGTTGGCGGTGGGTGGTGATGACTAGATTCCTTCCCTCTACTCTTTTACCAACAAATAGTGGGATTGGCCGTCACATTATAACACCCCCACGGCTGGAAGGGCGAGCATGTTTGGCGCGACGGGGATGCGAAGCTGCAACCCTCAGATTACGAGTCGCACGCCTTAACACGCTTGACCATGCCGGGCCTTATTGTAAGTAAGTTGTATAATACGGTGAAGTATAATTTATCAATCTACTGTTCACTTACAGCTACCACAGGGTCCGCCATGGTCAGGCGGTTAAGGCACTCGACTCGTAGTTCGAGAGATCAGGTTCGAAAACACATCGCACCAAACATGCTCGCCCTTTCAGCCGTGGAGGCGTTATAATGTGATGGTCAATCCCAATATTTGTCGAATGAAAGAGTATCCCAGTAATTGGCCGGGAGTGGTGATGACTAGTTGCCTTCCCTCTAGTCTTAAACTCCTAAAATTAGGAACGGGTAGCGCAGATAACCCTAGTGTAGCTTTGCGCGAAATTGAAAAACAAAACAAACAGCTGCCACAGGAACCCTAATGTATTGTATTTACATTATTTTACACACATTATCCTTTAATTAAGCTGTAATAATTCGAGTTTAATATGTAACACACAACAATCTATTCGTTTAGCTTTAACCTCAACTGGAAATTTACAGCCTATACCATTTTAAAACTTGACACAAGAATGACGGAAACATTTATAAAATAGCATATTTTTTAAAGTTGTTTTTAAAGCAACTTAGTTTGTGAAAATTGACATATCAAGTAGATTAGCTGCATAAAAGCAATATTATACAAGTGTTGTTTCATTATCTAAGAACCTTAGACCAACTAGTTGAAGATATCTGTAGCATACAAGAATTAGCACTCTGTTCCGAATTATATACCCAAAGGTATTAATTAAGTACAAATTCTTAAACCCTACAAATTTGATTGGTTAAAAACTGTCCAATCACTTTTGCAGTCGATTATAACTAAAATTGGCTTCTTTGTTTTTTTTTTAATTTTCCACAAAGCTGTAGAAAGACTATGTAGTAGAAACAGACAACTGGAAGGTAAGTACTCAACACCACTCACTCTAAATTATCGGGCAGTAACAGACAACTGGAAGGTGAGTACTCAACACCACTCACTCTAAATTATCGGGCAGTAACAGACAACTGGAAGGTGAGTACTCAACACCACTCACTCTATATTATCGGGCAGTAACAGACAACTGGAAGGTGAGTACTCAACACCACTCACTCTATATTATCGGGCAGTAACAGACAACTGGAAGGTGAGTACTCAACACCACTCACTCTATATTATCGGGCAGTAACAGACAACTGGAAGGTGAGTACTCAACACCACTCACTCTATATTATCGGGCAGTAACAGACAACTGGAAGGTGAGTACTCAATACCACTCACTCTAAATTATCGGGTTATTCTTTACCGTCATATTACAACATTCACACTGCTGAAAGGGCAAGCATATTCGGTTATTAAATTTCGACCTGATACTCGCAGTTTGTGAGTCAAGTGCCCAGGACAAGCCGGGCCTTAAACCAGATGATTGATGAAAGGGTAAAACTGCGGTCCCCCCAAAAAAATAAAATCCCATAGTATCCCCCTCAAATGCTTGCAAAAAGTAAAATTCGCGTTTTTAAGCCTTATTTTTTAATGAATTAAACATTTTGAAAAATTAAAGGGACTAATCAATGAATGTATTTCTCTTAGTTAATTTCAAATACTCATTTTGTCGATTTGATTGTAGCTTGAATTTCACGACGACGAATTTTATTTGAATATTTCTGAGATATTTCTGAAGTATCAAGAGAATATTTCTGTCTTTGTCAGTCAGAGGCTTCCTTCCCCTGTCTTTGTCAGTCACAGGCTTCCTTCTCCTGTCTTTGTCAGTCACAGGCTTGCTTCTCCTGTCTTTGTCAGTCACAGGCTTCCTTCTCCTGTCTTTGTCAGTCACAGGCTTCCTTCTCCTGTCTTTGTCAGTCACAGGCTTGCTTCCCCTGTCTTTGTCAGTCACATGCTTGCTTCCCCTGTCTTTGTCAGTCACAGGCTTCCTTCCCCTGTCTTTGTCAGTCACAGGCTTGTTTCTCCTTAATCACAAGTTACACAACGAGCTATTTGTGCTTGTGTTGCCCACTACGGGTATCGAAACCTGGTTTTTAATGTTATAAGCCTTCAGACTTTTTGGTGCGATAACTGTTAAACTTACTTTATTAGGCAGCTAGTCGATACCAGTCAGGACCAGCTCTTGAATCAGTTGGCAGAGAATTAAATTAACGTTAAAAATCATCTTAAGTTATCAAGATATAACGACCTCGTAGCCGATGATAGCTGACTTCACAATGGTGGTGTTCGAACCAGTATGGTAAAATAATAATACAGTGGATTGCTAGTGTGTTGTTGGATTGTTAGCATTGTTGTTATATTATTAGTGTTGTTGTTAGATTATTAGCGTTATTGTTGGATTGTTAGCGTGTCGTTGTTAGATGTTAGCGTGTTGTGCTGTTGGATTGTTAACGTGTTGTTACAGCTATTGACCTTACGACAAATCTCACATGCTGCCTGTGAGAACTTCAGGAAATGTGATTTTTTGTCACATCTTCATGAACTAGAGCCGAAATGTCATGTGGGTGTCACGTGGTTTGTGTTCAATCAGTCTAAATATTGATCATCTCGAGTAATCTCGTGATCAAAATGTGCCTGTCTCTCTCCTCATGTCCTGTCTTCTTATTTGGTTACAAAAGTTTACATAAGTTTATTGTATACAACACGTTTATTGCCTAATGTCAGTATTTGTGTATATGCACTATATGCCACGTGCTATCTTATTGTATGTCTTTTTAACTTCGTTCATAAATCAAATCTTAGAGTGCATGCTTTCAAACTCCCTAGACATGCGCACACCGAACGTTAATGCCTGTGGGGTAATATTATGAACACAGAGCCTTCTCGCTGTTGATAATTAATAAACCTGAGGAACTCCTTCAGGGTGGAATTGACCAGGACATGACAAACATCCACACTGTTCACATTCTTCAGTTTTCCATAGATATCAAACCATGGCATTAAAACTATCCATTGTACCACAAGACACAAGTTTCATTCTTGGAGACATAAAAGTGGAGTGAAATGTTCGCCATGATCTTCCTTTATCATTAGTGTAAAAAATCATAAAACACGCGCCCCTGACCACATCACGTGTGACATACTTTTTACTCTATACACACTAAAGAACCCGTCATTTTACGATTCTATCTGATATAAGCAGTTTTATATTGCTTGTTAGTTGACGTACTGTAGCTGTGCTAACATTTTTCGCGTGGCCTGGCAGTTCGGGCACGCGACTCATAATCTGAGAGTCGCGAGCTAGAATCGCCCTCACTGAACATGCTCGTCTTTTCAATCATGGGAGCTTTATAATATGACGGTCAATCTACTATTCGCTGTTAAACCGAGTAGCCCAAAGAGTTGGCGGTGAATGGTGTTAAGAAACTATCTTTCTTTGCTTAATTATGGAAGGATAGTGCAGACAATCGTCATGGGTTCGAATTATCAAATAGCAACTACTGGTGGGTTAAGCAGAGCACAGTCTGACATATTTTGTACTTCAGGGTCAGTATAGTTGTTATTACCTTCAGCACTGATTGCTCTAATGTGTTTACTAAATGTCAGATATACAGTTTTTCGATTGACACCAGTGAATGAACTCCAATAATAAATATGTTTTTAACAACCAGGCAAATAAACGGTCTTTGATAACAATGTACCTGTCTAAGACAAATCTTATAATGCATTGTTCGTAATAAATCTTTCAGTCAAAGTAATTTCACTATGATGACAGAACATTACAAGTGATGTTTTATAGATTTCAATCACACTGAGAGTGTAACAGTTACAAAGCTAACGATGGATGCCACATATATGTAGGTTTCAGTACGCAGCTTCTCTATAAATAAATCTACGCTCTGTATGTGACTCTCATGATAACAATCGATATTCGCTTCCCGTCAAAGTGTAGGCCATATATATGTCGCAGTCAAAAATGTATTGTCTACACACTAGTCATCTTCGATTTGTACACGACGTCTATCACAAAACAGTGTGTAACTTAATCTTTAATAACAAACAAACAAAAAGTCCAGAAACTGGTCCATCACGGATCCTGTTTGTGTGTAATTTCATCCCTAACGTTATCACTACCACTTCTTGATAGAATTTTTAACTGGTATTATTTTTCAACACACTCTACAATATTGATTTTGCACTAAAATAAACAATTTCATCTCGTCTTGCCAGAGAATATAAATACTCTTCTATGTCGCCATGTTTGTTAATGATATATTTGGTAACTGCTCATGTGTTATATGTGATTACAATTAAGGCAAAGAACAAACTCAAAGCTTTCACTTTCTTTTCCTTGTTTAAGTTTCAAAACATCACATAATTTTTAAACACAATAACTAACAACTGCTACCTGCAGTATTTGTCCTCTGGAAAAAAGTAGGATCGGTATGGCCAAGCGTGTTAAGCCGTTGATTCGTAATCCGAGGCGGTTTCGAACCCCGGTCGCACCAAACATGCTCGCCCTTTCGGCGGTCGAGGCGTTATAAAGTTACGGTCAATCCCACGATTTGTTGGTAACGAAGTAGACCAAGAGTTGTCGGGGGGTGGTAATAACTAGCTGCCTTCCCTCTCGTCTTACACTGCTAAATTAGGGACGTCTAAAGCAGATAGCCCTCATGTAGCTTTGTGCGAAATTCAAAATTAAACAAAGAAAGTAGACAGAAGTTACAAGTTTATGATTAATGAAAGGTTATATTACAAGAAGAAAAGTTACTTCACTTATAAGTAAAATTACCAAAAAAATTGTGTCTCTTCATCAATGAACCTAACAAACCTTCTTTCTAAGTTTGGAAAGGATCAATCAACAGAGGGCAAAGTAGTGTTTAAAAACACAAAAATTCCGACAAAAATTGTAAAACCTGTAATACAAAACTGAAAATTTACATCTATCTCATCATAGAGCCAGTAACCTTCATATCAAATTTAGTGAAAATCCATTTACAACCTGCAAAGTTACAGGGATATACAACAGAGGGTATCGTTGTATTTTTATTGTTAAGTAGTAACATGAATATACAACAAAAACTATTTTTATAGTTAAGTAGTTACATGAATATACAACAGAGAACCGTAATATTTATATAAAGAAGTATTTACAGGGATATACAACAGAGTATTGTTATATTTATATAGTGAAGTAGTTACACGGATATAGAACAGAGACAACTGTTACAATTATATAATTAAGTAGTTACATGGATATACAAAAGAGAATACTGTTATATTTATATAGAGAAGTAGTTACATGGATATACATCAGAGATAAATGTTATATTTATATAATGAAGTAGTTACATGGATAAACAACAAAGAGTACTGTTATATTTATATAGTGAAGTAGTTACATGGATATACAACAGAGAGTATTGTTATATTTTTATAGTTAAATAGTTACCTCAACATACAACAGAGAGAGCTGTTATATTTATGAAATGAAATAGTTACATGAATATACAACAGAGATAACTGTTATATTTATATAATGAAGTAGTTACATGAATATAAAACAGAGTACTGTTATTTTTATATAGTGAAGTAGTTACATGGATATACAAAAGAGTGTATTGTGGTATTTTTGTAGTTAAGAAGTTATATGAATATACAAAAGAGTACTGTTATATTTATATAGTGAAGTAGTTACATGGATATACAACAGAGAGTACCGTTTTATTTATATAGTGAAGTAGTTACATAGATATACAACAGAGAGTATTTTTATATTTTTATAGTTAAATACTTACCTCAACATACAACAGAGAGAGCTGTTATATTTATGAAATGAAGTAGTTACATGGATATACAACAGAGAGTACCGTTTTATTTATATAGTGAAGTAGTTACATGGATATACAACAGACATAACTGTTATATTTATATAATGAAGTAGTTACATGAATATACAACAGAGATAACTGTTATATTTAAATAATGAAGTAGTTATGTGGATATACAACAGACATAACAGTTATATTTATATAATGAAGTAGTTACATAAATATACAAGAGAGATAATTGTTATATTTATATAAAGAAGTAGTTACATAAATATACAACAGAGTACTTTTCTATTTATAAAGTGAAGTAGTTAAATGGAAAAACAACAGAGAGTATTGTTGTATTTATTTAGTAAAGTAGTTACATGAATTAACAACAGAGTGTATTGTTGTATTTTTATAGTTAAGTAGTTACATGAATATACAACAGAGAGTATTGTTCAATTTTTAAAGTAAAGTAGTTACATGAATATACAAAAGAGTACTATTATATTAATATAATGAAGTAGTTACATGAATATACAAAAGAGTACTATTATATTAATATAATGAAGTAGTTACATGAATATACAAAAGAGATAACTGTTATATTTATATAATGAAGTGGTTACATGGATGTACAACAGAGTACTGTTATATTTATTTACTGAAGTACAGAGAGTATTGTTGTATATTTATAGTTGAGTAGTTACATGAATATACAACAAAGTACTGTTATATTTATGTAAAGAAATAGTTACATGGATATACAACAGACATATCTATTATATTTATATAATGAAGTAGATAATCTGAATATACAACGGATTACGGTTATATTTTATATAGTGAAGTAGATACATGGATATAAAACCGAGAGTACCTGTTGTATTTATGTAGTAAAGTAGTTACATGAATATACAACAGAGAGTATTGTTTTATTTATATAGTGAAGTAGTTACATGGATATACAACAGAAAATACTGTTGTATTTATATAGTGAAGTCGTTACATGGATATACAGCGGAGTGTATTGTTGTATTTTTAAAGTTAAGTAGTTACATGAATATACAATAGAGTACTGTTATATTTATATAGTGAAGTACTTACATGGATATACTGTTATATTTTTATAGTGTAGTAGTTACATGGATATACAACAGAGATAATTGTTATATTTATATAATGAAGTAGTTACATGAATACACAACAGAGAAAACTGTTACATTTTTATGGTTAAGAAGTTAAATGAATATACAACAGAGAGTATTGTTGAATTTTTATAGTTAAGTAGTTACACGAATATACAAAAGAATACTGTGTTATTTATATAGTGAAGTAGTTACATGGATATACAATATAGAGTAGAGTTGTATTTATATAGTAAAGTAGTTACATGAATTAAAATCAGAGTGTATCGTTGTATTTTTATAGTTACGTAGTTACATGAATATACAACAGAGTACTGTTATATTTTTATAGTGAAGTAGTTACATGGATATACAACAGTGAGTATTATTGTATTTTTATGGTTAAGTAGTTACATGAATATACAACAAAAGCAACTGTTATATTTATATAGTGAAGTAGTTACATGGATATACAACAGAGTGTACTGTTGTATTTATATAGTAAAGTAGTTACATAGATATACAACAGAGTACTGTTATATTTATTTAGTGAAGTAGTTACATGGATATGCAACAGAGATAACTGTTATATTTATATAATGAAGTAGTTATATGGATATTCAACAGAGTGTATTGTTGTATTTTTGTCGTTAAAAAGTTACATGAACATACAACAGAATACTGTTATATTTATATAGTGAAGTAGTTACATGAATATACAACATAGAGAACTGTTTTATTTATATAGTGAAGTAGTTACATGGATATACAAAAGAGTACTGTTATATTTATATAGGGAAGTAGTTACATGGATATACAACAGAGTGTACTGTTGTATTTTTATAGTTAAGTTGTTATATGAATATACAAAAGAGTACTGTTATATTAATATAATGAAGTAGTTACAGGGATATACAACAGAGATTATTGTTGTATTTTTATAGTTAAGTAGTTACATGAATATAGAAACTAGTGGTTTAATATACATACTAGTGGTTTAGTATACATACTAGTTGTTTAATATCCATACTACTGGTTTAGTATATATACTAGTGGTTTAATATACATACTAGTGGTTTAAGATACATACTAGTGGTTTAGTATACATACTAGTGGTTTAATATACATACTAGTGGTTTAGTATACATACTAGTGGTTTAATATACATACTAGTTGTTTAATATACATACTAGAGGTTTAATATACATACTAGTGGTTTAGTATACATACTAGTGGTTTAATATACATACTAGTGGTTTAATATACATACTAGAAGTTTAATATACATACTAGTGGTTTAGTATACATACTAGAGGTTTAATATACATACTAATGGTTTAATATACATACTAGAGGTTTAATATACATACTAGTGGTTTAGTATACATACTAGAGGTTTAATATACATACTAGTGGTTTAATATACATACTTGTAGCTTAATATACATACTAGTCGTTTAATATACATACTATAGGTTTAATATACATACTTGTGGCTTAATATACATACTAGTGGTTTAATATACATACTTGTAGCTTAATATACATACTAGTCGTTTAATATACATACTATAGGTTTAATATACATACTTGTGGCTTAACATACACATACCAGTGGTTTAATATACATACTAGTGTTTTAGTATACATACTAGTGGTTTAGTATACATACTAGAGGTTTAATATACATACTAGTGGTTTAATATACATACTAGTGGTTTAATATACATACAAGTGGTTTAATATACATACTAGTGTTTTAGTATACATACTAGTGGTTTAGTATACATACTAGTGGTTTAATATACATACTAGTATTTTAGTATACATACTAGTGGTTTAATATACATACTAGTGGTTTAATATACATACTAGATGTTTAATATACATACTAGTGGTTTAGTATACATACTAGAGGTTTAGTATACATATTTGTGGTTTAATATACATATTAGTTATTTAATATACATACTAGTGTTTTAATATACATACTAATGTTTTAGTATACATACTAGTGGTTAAATATACATACTAGTGGTTTAGTATTCATACTAGAGGTTTAATATACATACTAGTGGTTTAATATACATACTTGTGGCTTAATATACATACTAGAGGTTTAATATACATACTAGTGTTTTAGTATACATACTAGTGGTTTAATATACATACTAGAGGTTTAATATACATGCTAGTGGTTTAATATACATACTAGTGGTTTAATATACATACTAGTGTTTTAGTATACATACTAGTGGTTTTAGCATACACACTTGTGGCCTAATATACATATTAGTTGTTTAACACATACATACTAGTGTTTTAATATACATACTAGTGGTTTAATATACATACTAGTGGTTTAATATACATACTAGTGTTTCAGTATACATACCAGTGGTTTAGTATATATACTTGTGGTTTAATATACATATTAGTTGTTTATTATACATACTAGTGTTTTAATATACATACTAGTGGTTTAATATACATACTTGCGGCTTAATATACATACCAGAGGCCTAATATACATACCAGCTTTTCAGCATACATACCAGTGGTTTAATATACACACCAGAGGCCTAATATACATACCAGTGGTTTAACATACATACCAGTGTTTTTAGCATACATACCAGTGGTTTAGTATACATACTTGTGGCCTAATATACATACCAGTGGTTTAATATACATACCAGTGGCCTAATATACATACCAGTGTCTTTAGCATACATACCAGTGGCCTAGTATACATACCCCTGGCTTAAATATACATACCAGTGGCCTAATATACATAATAGTTGTTTAATATACATACTAGTGGCTTAACATACACAATAGTTGGTTAACATACACACCAGTGGTTTAATATACATAATAGTTGTTTAATATACATACCAGTGGCCTAACATACATACCAAAGTGTTTTAGCACATACATACCAGTGGTTTAATATACACACCAGTGGTTTAATATACATACTAGTATTTTAGTATACACACCAGTGGCCTAACATACATACCAGTGGTTTAACATACATACCAGAGGTTTAATATACATACCAGTGGCCTAGCATACACACCAGAGGCCTAATATACACACCAGTGGCCTAATACATACATACCAGTGGCTTTAACATACACACCAGTGGTTTAGCATATACACACCAGTGGCCTAATATACATACCAGTGTTTTAGCATATACATACCAGTGGTTTAATATACACACCAGTTGTTTAGCATACATACCAGAGGCCTAATACACATACCAGTGGTTTAATATACATACCAGAGGCCTAATATACATACCAGTGGTTTAGCATACATACCAGAGGTTTAATATACATACCAGTGGCCTTAATATACATACCAGAGGCCTAATATACATACTAGTGGTTTAACATACATACTAGTGGTTTAATATACATACCAGTGGCCTAACATACACACTAGTGTTTTAGCATACATACCAGTGGTTTAGCATACATACCAGTGGTTTAATATACACACCAGTATTTTTAGTATACATACCAGTGGTTTAATATACATACCAGTGGCCTAACATACATACTAGTGGTTTAGCATACATACCAGAGGTTTAGCATACATTATTTGTGGTTTAACATACATATTAGTTATTTAATTATACACACCAGTGTCTTTAACATACACACCTAGTGGTTTAATATACATACCAATGTTTTAGCATACATACCAGTGGTTAAACATACATACCAGTGGTTTAGCATACATACCAGAGGCCTAATATACATACCAGTGGTTTAACATACACACCTGTGGCTTAACATACATACCAGAGGCCTTAATATACATACCAGTGTTTTAGCATACATACCAGTGGTTTAATATGCATACCAGAGGCCTAACATACATGCCAGTGGCTTTAAATATACATACCAGTGGTTTAACATACATACCAGCGTTTTAGTATACACACCAGTGGCTTTAGTATACATACCCTTGTGGCCTAATATACACATTAGTTGCCTGATACACATACCAAGTGTTTTAACATACATACTTGTGGTTTAATACACATACCAGTGGTTTAACATACATACTAGTGTTTCAGCATACACACCAGTGGCCTAGCATACATACCTTGTGGTTTAACATACATACCAGTTGCTTATTATACATACTAGTGTTTTAATATACATACTAGTGGTTTAATATACATACTTGTGGCTTAATATACATACTAGAGGTTTAATATACATACTAGCTTTTCAGTATACATACTAGTGGTTTAATATACATACTAGCGGTTTAATATACATACTAGTGTTTTAGTATACATACTAGTGGTTTAGTATACATACTTGTGGTTTAATATACATACTAGTGGTTTAATATACACACCAGTGGCCTAATATACATACCAGTGTTTTAGTAGTATATACACCAGTGGTTTAGTATACATACCTGTGGCTTAACATACATACTAGTGGTTTAATATACATAATAGTTGTTTAATATACATACTAGTGGTTTAATATACATAATAGTTGGTTAATATACATACTAGTGGTTTAATATACATAATAGTTGGTTAATATACATACTAGTGGTTTAATATACATACTAGTGTTTTAGTATACATACTAGTGGTTTAGTATACATACTAGTGGTTTAATATACATACTAGTATTTTAGTATACATACTAGTGGTTTAATATACATACTAGTGGTTTAATATACATACTAGATGTTTAATATACATACCAGAGGTTTAATATACATACTAGTGGTTTAATATACATAATAGTTGTTTAATATACATAATAGCTGTTTAATATACACACTAGTTGTTTAATATACATAATAGTTGTTTAATATACATAATAGTTGTTTAATATACATAATAGTTGTTTAATATACATACTTGTGGTTTTATATACATACTAGTTGTTTAATATACATACTAGTTGTTTAATATACATACTAGTGGTTTAGTATACATACTAGTGGTTTAATATACATACTTGTGGTTTAATATACATAATAGTTGTTTAATATACATACTAGTGGTTTAATATACATACTAGATGTTTAATATACATACCAGAGGTTTAATATACATACTAGTGGTTTAATATACATAATAGTTGTTTAATATACATAATAGCTGTTTAATATACACACTAGTGGTTTAATATACATAATAGTTGTTTAATATACATACTAGTGGTTTAATATACATACTAGTTGTTTAATATACATAATAGTTGTTTAATATACATAATAGTTGTTTAATATACATAATAGTTGTTTAATATACATACTTGTGGTTTTATATACATACTAGTTGTTTAATATACATACTAGTTGTTTAATATACATACTAGTGGTTTAATATACATACTAGTGGTTTAATATACATACTTGTGGCTTAATATACATAATAGTTGTTTAATATACATAATAGCTGTTTAATATACACACTAGTGGTTTAATATACATAATAGTTGTTTAATATACATAATAGTTGTTTAATATACATAATAGTTGTTTAATATACATACTTGTGGTTTAATATACATACTAGTTGTTTAATATACATACTAGTGGTTTAATATACATACTAGTGGTTTAATATACATACTAGAATTGGAGTAACAAATTTCATTGATAACAAATATATCGTTACATCTTATATTTTACTTTTGTTTGTCTACCAAAATGAAGCAGATTGTTTGGAGTAATATTAACTTCCTTAGAAGTGACATATTCAACTGTAATCACAGAGTGTGAAACGTTTGTTTTAGTATTTTAAAATTACCACAGTTTCAGTAATTGCATCAGTTTAATAGATTTTCAAATAACGTCACTTTTATTTGTCTCTTAGATAAAAAATAAATTCGTACAACATGTTAAAACTAAATCTACATTTGTGTAAGTTTTCACTGAGATTTATTAAGGCAATAGAGACAGCGTTTAGTACACAAAAATATTTAATGTGAATCTTTTAAACGTTGGTTTTATTTTTTTAATACATTTGTACAACACGTGTTCACAGATTACGTATTTATTTTGATCAACTGGACCAAGATACTCCACGAGCATGCATAGTTCTATACATGAGAAGTGAAATATTGTTTTGTGTATGTCTTACAGAATTTCTTTCAATAACATTCCAGATTGAACCTCTTAGTAACGAAGATGCTACTGTGTACGTAAGAATGTATTTCTTTGGTTTGTTGAATGTATTTCCAGTTCACTTGATCTGTTAATAATATCCATCGATATTTGAGAAAACAGCAATAAATGCAAAAAAGGGAACGTCGAGTGCCTTAGACGTTTCAGTTTACTTTTATTAGCATCAAAACGTATCGCTGTATAACACTAGGAAATATCACGCTTCGCCGATTTTATCTACACTACGTTCTTTGGATAAAGTATGATACTGAAACACGTGCTCGGTGGGCACATGTAAAAGAACGTCCATGTGTTCTTTCTTTTAGAATCAAAACGTTTATTACTTTATTGAACGCCGAAGAAAATTTGTATTTAAATGTAAAATATAAAACGAAAGTTTCGTTTCTCCTTCGTCTTGATCAATAATACTTCAAACTAACGATGACGAAACTGTAGCCGTTTGGATTTAATGGTTAGTTTACGTATGGCCATCATATACATGTTTAATGGTTAGTTTAGGTGTAGTCACTCTAATTCTATTTAATGGTTGGTTTAGATATGTTCACCTTATATTTATTTAGTGGTTAGTTTAGGCGTGGTCACCCTGAATCCATTTAATGGTTAGTTTAGATATGTTCACCTTAGATTTATTTACTGGTTAATTTAGGTATGGTCACTCTAAATCTATTTAATGGTTAGTTTACATATGTTCACCTTAGATTTATTTAATTGTTAGGTTAGGTCTGGTGTGTTTACTGCGGATCTTTGGTTCAGCAAAATGGATACAGTTTTTGAAAATTAATTATTTAAAATTCTTGAATTTGAAGTGTATATTGTCTTTCATTAGAAACTGAAAAATAAAACACCAAAATCACACTGCCGTTCATTTTAAACACAGTAGTGTTCCAGAAAACGATAATTATCCATTTATATTGTTTTTGTTTGATTTATATTTATTCTCGTTTTGTTTTTGTGTTTTTTCTTAATTTCGCTCAAAGCTACATGAGGTCTATCTACGCTAGCCGTCTCTAATTTTCCATTGTAAGACTAGAGGGAAGGCAGCTAGTCATCAGTACCTACCGCCAACTCTTGGACTTCTCTTTTACCAACTAATAGTGGGATTGACCTAACATTATAACGCTCCCACGGCGAGCATGTTTGGTGTGACGGGGATTCGAACCCGCGATCCTCGGATTACGAGTCAAGGGCCTTAACCACCTGCCATGCTGGGACTCTAATCTGGTAAAGCTTCCTGCTACAGAACCTAATTTTGACCTGCTAACGACAGGAAAGGCAAATGACCAGTATCATCCTCCGCTAAGTGCTGGACCACTCTTTAACCCTTAAACAGCGTGAATGTTGTGGATATCACCGTCAACTGATGACGGTCGACGTTTAAAAGTTAATCGACAAACACTGTGATTTACCAGAATATTATAACTTCCCCATGGATAGAAGGGCGACATTGTTTGGCAGCAGGTTGCGATACCACCCGTCCTGATCAGAAAGAATAAAGTCCGCTGAAGGTATTACGGGAGATCAAATAACACCACTGTCATCAATTTTGAGCATTTCGTGAGCAAGAGAGTGGATAGCTAATTCGGCTAAGTGATCCACGAAGCGTGGCGCAGAGAGATGTGGTTCACTCATGTACAACCAGAGGGTGTTGTTAATCATGTACGTCAAGGTGTGTCGGCTTATACAAAATCACTATTATTGAATAATCTACAGTTACCTTGCCGTATATTTGTTAACATTAATAACCAATCTTTAGGTATGTATACTTCATATAAACAAATAATATGGCAATTTTATTCTCTTAACTTAACAACAATTATAAACGAACCAGTTTACAATTTAGAAACTTGTACAACGCACTTTATAAATTCTGTTTCATTTTACAATCTATATAAAAGCTTGTTTTTCGTATTAATATAACACATTCTAACTCTACATATTAGTTTTATGCATCGTGCTTGTATCCATACACTACGATGGATGATAACGTAGTAGTTGTGAAATTAACCGTAAGGTGTCGCTCTATAGGTAAGACGCTTCAACTCTGGTATATTATAGCCTGAAGCATATAAACTAAAAGCAATACAATGAAACTAAACACAAAATGGGCACTATGACTGTATTCAAGCTACCATGACTTGTCTATATCTCAGCTTTTATTCTTACGTTTGATATCTATCCAAAAGTTATTAAACATTATATGATCCTTCTGCTCTAAGTAAATGTTGTGACGTTCATATTATGTATTTTCGAATAATCTAACTTAAATTACATGCTGGTGTGTTATTGTTACAAATATCGTGTCAAGAACCATGAGGTACTGCAAAATTAACTTTAGGCTTAGTGTTTATAAGAATATTTAAAGCATACAAGATACAACACTAAAAGCAGGGGTTCGATTCCCCTCGATTGGCTCAGAAGATAGCTCGATGTGGCTTTACTGTAATAAAACACACACATTCATACAAGAAAATAAAAAACACCTTAAAACTTACTTCCAGTTTTATCACAATGATCTTTAACATGAAATTACTGAGTGAAGTTTGAAATATTTTAACATATTACATATTCATTGGATACGTTAGTTATATGGTAACCTACATTACTCGAAACACGAGAATTCCGAAGGAAACTAGATATAAAGTACCATTATTAAGTTTTTATTAATACATCCAAATCTTTCATTAAATTACTTTTATACAATAAAATTAATTAATTTTATGACTTACGTTAATAAAGGTTTTGCTGTCGGCCCCCCTTACTAGTAACAAGACCAAAATCTCATAAATAGAAGTGTTTTACAGTAAAGTCTGTGTACAATTCTACATAATTTATTTACATTACCAGTCTTAAACTACAGTATTAAAGGTTTTGTTTGAATTTCACTCAAAGCTATATCAGGATTGTTTGTTCTAGTCCTTAATATTTAAGTGATAAATTAGCTCAGCAACACGATGTAACGCCAACACTTACAGTACTTACTTCAGACCAAGTATTGGGATTTGACTGTCACTCTTTAAAAAACTCAAACAATATATTTCTTTATTATTATGGTAAAGACGAAACGTGGGCTACGGTACTTTAGGTTTACCATATTGTGTGTTAACTATTAAGTTACGGTAGTTTAGGTTTATCGTACTGTATGTTAACCATTGAGCTACAGTATTTTAGGTTTACCATATTGTGTGTTAACTATTAAGTTACAGTAGTTTAGGTTTATCGTACTGTATGTTAACCATTGAGCTACGGTACTTTAGGTTTACCATATTGTGTGTTAACTATTAAGTTACAGTAGTTTAGGTTTATCGTACTGTATGTTAACCATTGAGCTACGGTACTTTAGGTTTACCATATTGTGTGTTAACTATTAAGTTACAGCAGTTTAGGTATATCTTACTGTATGTTAACCATTGAGCTACGGTACTTTAGGTTTACCATATTGTGAGTTAACTATTAAGTTACAGTAGTTTAGGTTTATCTTACTGTATGTTAACCATTGAGCTACGGTACTTTAGGTTTACCATATTGTGTGTTAACTATTAAGTTACGGTAGTTTAGGTTTATCGTACTGTATGTTAACCATTGAGCTACGGTATTTTAGGTTTACCATATTGTGTGTTAACTATTAAGTTACAGTAGTTTAGGTTTATCGTACTGTATGTTAACCATTGAGCTACGGTACTTTAGGTTTACCATATTGTGTGTTAACTATTAAGTTACAGTAGTTTAGGTTTATCGTACTGTATGTTAACCATTGAGCTACGGTACTTTAGGTTTACCATATTGTGTGTTAACTATTAAGTTACAGCAGTTTAGGTATATCTTACTGTATGTTAACCATTGAGCTACGGTACTTTAGGTTTACCATATTGTGAGTTAACTATTAAGTTACAGTAGTTTAGGTTTATCTTACTGTATGTTAACCATTGAGCTACGGTACTTTAGGTTTACCATATTGTGTGTTAACTATTAAGTTACAGTAGTTTAGGTTTATCGTACTGTATGTTAACCATTGAGCTACGGTACTTTAGGTTTACCATATTGTGTGTTAACTATTAAGTTACAGTAGTTTAGGTTTATCGTACTGTATGTTAACCATTGAGCTACGGTACTTTAGGTTTACCATATTGTGTGTTAACTATTAAGTTACAGTAGTTTAGGTTTATCTTACTGTATGTTAACCATTGAGCTACGGTACTTTAGGTTTACCATATTGTGTGTTAACTATTAAGTTACAGTAGTTTAGGTTTATCGTACTGTATGTTAACCATTGAGCTACGGTACTTTAGGTTTACCATATTGTGTGTTAACTATTAAGTTACAGTAGTTTAGGTTTATCGTACTGTATGTTAACCATTGAGCTACGGTACTTTAGGTTTACCATATTGTGTGTTAACTATTAAGTTACAGCAGTTTAGGTATATCTTACTGTATGTTAACCATTGAGCTACGGTACTTTAGGTTTACCATATTGTGAGTTAACTATTAAGTTACAGTAGTTTAGGTTTATCTTACTGTATGTTAACCATTGAGCTACGGTACTTTAGGTTTACCATATTGTGTGTTAACTATTAAGTTACAGTAGTTTAGGTTTATCGTACTGTATGTTAACCATTGAGCTACGGTACTTTAGGTTTACCATATTGTGTGTTAACTATTAAGTTACAGTAGTTTAGGTTTATCATACTGTATGTTAACCATTGAGCTACGGTACTTTAGGTTTACCATATTGTGTGTTAACTATTAAGTTACAGTAGTTTAGGTTTATCGTACTGTATGTTAACCATTCAGCTACGGTACTTTAGGTTTACCATATTGTGTGTTAAGTATTAAGTTACAGTAGTTTAGGTTTATCGTACTGTATATAAACCATTGAGCTACGGTACTTTAGGTTTACCATATTGTGTGTTAACTACTGCACTTAGCCTTCAAATCACAAGAATAAAAAAAATGGCTCTCAGTTTAATTACATAAATTATATAATAGAAGATAAAGTTTCAAAGAAGAGGTAAAACAATCCACATTCAGATCTTCAATCTCTGAATGGAAAATGAAGAGCTGGCGCCACCTGTTTTGGCTCTCTATGCAAACACTGACTGTGCCGCGCATCCCAATCACCACTCTTCTGCATTTGTAGGAATTCTACAAATTTACACTCTTAAGTATAAACGCCCTGTTCACATGCGAGAGGTGTTGCGCCAACAATACAGAACATGAGGTTAGTAAACATGAACTGATGTCAAATATATACTAAAGCAAGTATTCTATAGTATCGTTACACATGATAAGACAACTATTGTAATGAAAGTGTTGTGTTCTACATTGATAATAAGACAACTGTTATAATGAAACTGTTGTGTTCTACATTGATGACGAGACAACTGTTGTAATGAAAGTGTTGTGTTCTACATTGATGACGAGACAACTGTTGTAGTGAAAGTGCTGTGTTCTACATTGATGACGAGACAACTGTTGTAATGAAAGTGCTGTGTTCTACATTGATGACGAGACAACTGTTGTAATAAAAGTGTTGTGTTCTACATTGATGACAAGACAACTGTTGTAATGAAAGTGTTGTGTTCTACATTGATGACGAGACAACTGTTGTAATGAAAGTGTTGTGTTCTACATTGATGACGAGACAACTGTTGTAATGAAAGTGCTGTGTTCTACATTGATGACGAGACAACTGTTGTAATGAAAGTGTTGTGTTCTACATTGATGACGAGACAACTGTTCTAATGAAAGTGTTGTGTTCTACATTGATGACAAGACAACTGTTGTAATGAAAGTGTTGTGTTCTACATTAATGAGCTCGGTTCTGGTACTTCAAAAGTTTGTTTTCTTATTCTGTCAAAATACAATTTTTATAGGTGCAAAATCGTATTTAAAACTAGGCGATGGCAGAGAAAAATATAACGACATATATGATTACAAAATGGATAATCATAGAATGAGTTAGTTTCATAGGAAAATCACATAGACTACCTGATGTGTTCACCTTTGGGAATCGAACCCCCAATTTTAAAGTCGTTAGTCTATAAAGTTATCATTGTTCCGCGCTCCCCAGTTGTATAGCGGTGTGTCTGCAGACTAACGCCTTGAAAAACCGGGTTTCGATACCTGTGGTGGACAGAGCACAGATAGCCCATTGTGTAGCATTGTGTTTAATTCCAAGCAAACAAAACATTGTCCCACCAGAGAACTCAGACGTGAGAAGTAAAAATGTCCGTTAGTAACAAAGTACGACGGTGTGAAGACAAGGAAACAGAAATAGGTTTCCCTTAAATGTTCCTTCTGTTTGCACATGGTATTAAAACCAAGGATGTCATACAAAATAAAAGAAACCACCAACAGTACTTCCGTGCCACTCGCTCACGTTTCATAAATTTATTTTTATATCACATTTTAAACGCTTCCTTACCCTAAACTAATCAGTACATCGTAAGGGCGTAAGGTGTCATCACAGACATGAAGAAGGCTTTATGAATTACTCGCTATATCAAAGACTAGAGAATTATAAAGTAAAGTGATATTTTTTCAAGATAAGATAGATATACAGAAATATATAAATAAGTAACTTCAGATTCCTCTTGTGACGACATTTAAGATAATAACTCATCATGTGAACAAAAACAAAGATATTTAGAAATTATGACGCACATTTCATATAAAATATTTATATTTATTATAAAATATTTATCTTCACAAAACCTTAAAATTGTTAGGAGTAGATTGAAAGCTTACCAATCTACAAGTTCAGTGGTCCACAGTTCGAGTCCTTTTGAACAAGAAAATTGAACTCGAACGTCATGACAATAAGTGCGTTATAAGAATAACAGGAAAATCCCACGATTTGTTCGTTCAACGTTCATTAAGATGATGCTGAATAGCTACCTTGTCTGTCAGTTCAATATTCCAAACAGCAGAAAGTATTTCTTTAAGCTTTGATTCACTTGCATAAACAAATCAAATCAAAGTTCTCGGTATCCTCTCTCTAATGTCTGGTCTATAAACAGTCGTATCCTCTCTCTAATGTCTGGTCTATAAACAGTCATTCGCTTCTTGGTCACACACACACTTTGCCTCTCTCTTTAGTGTCTGGTCTATTGACAGTCGATGAAGACCATGTCTACACTCTCTTGCGTCTGGTATATTATTAGACGTTGAAGACCATGTCCACACTCTCTCTAGTGTCTGGTATATTAGTAGACGTTGGAGACCATTTTCACACTCTCTCTAATGTTTGGTATATTAGTATTCGTTGAGGATCATGAATACAGTCTCCCGCTCTCTCTCTAGTGTCTGGTATATTAGTAGATGTTGAAGATCATGGATACAGTCTCCCGCTCTCTCTCTTGTGTTTGGTATATTAGTAGATGTTGAAGATCATGGATACAGTCTCCCGCTCTCTCTCTTGTGTTTGGTATATTAGTAGACGTTGTAGATCATGGATACAGTCTCTCGCTCTCTCTATAGCGTCTGGTATATTAGTAGATGTTGAAGATCATGGATACAGTCTCCCGCTCTCTCTCTAGCGTCTGGTATATTAGTAGATGTTGAAGATCATGCATACAGTCTCCCGCTCTCTCTCTTGTGTTTGGTATATTAGTAGACGTTGTAGATCATGGATACAGTCTCTCTCTCTCTCTCTCTCTCTCTAGCGTCTGGTATATTAGTAGACGTTGTAGATCATGGATACAGTCTCCCGCTCTCTCTCTAGCGTCTGGTATATTAGTAGACGTTGGAGACCATGTCCATTCTCTCTCCATTGTTTGGTGTATTAATAGACGTTGAAGATCATGGATACAGTCTCCCTCTCTCTCTCTTGTGTTTGATATATTAGTAGACGTTGTAGATCATGGATACAGTCTCCCGCTCTCTCTCTTGTGTTTGGTATATTAGTAGATGTTGAAGATCATGGATACAGTCTCTCTCTCTCTCTCTAGCGTCTGGTATATTAGTAGACGTTGGAGACCATGTCCATTCTCTCTCCATTGTTTGGTGTATTAATAGACGTTGAAGATCATGGATACAGTCTCCCTCTCTCTCTCTTGTGTTTGGTATATTAGTAGACGTTGTAGATCATGGATACAGTCTCCCGCTCTCTCTCTAGCGTCTGGTATATTAGTAGATGTTGAAGATCATGGATACAGTCTCCCGCTCTCTCTCTTGTGTTTGTTATATTAGTAGACGTTGTAGATCATGGATACAGTCTCTCTCTCTCTCTCTCTCTCTCTAGCGTCTGGTATATTAGTAGATGTTGAAGATCATGGATACAGTCTCCCGCTCTCTCTCTTGTGTTTGGTATATTAGTAGACGTTGTAGATCATGGATACAGTCTCTCTCTCTCTCTCTCTCTCTAGCGTCTGGTATATTAGTAGATGTTGAAGATCATGGATACAGTCTCCCGCTCTCTCTCTTGTGTTTGTTATATTAGTAGACGTTGTAGATCATGGATACAGTCTCTCTCTCTCTCTCTCTCTCTCTAGCGTCTGGTATATTAGTAGATGTTGAAGATCATGGATACAGTCTCCCGCTCTCTCTCTTGTGTTTGGTATATTAGTAGACGTTGTAGATCATAGATACAGTCTCTCTCTTTCTCTCTCTAGCGTCTGGTATATTAGTAGATCATGGATACAGTCTCCCGCTCTCTCTCTTGTGTTTGGTATATTAGTAGATGTTGAAGATCATGGATACAGTCTCTCTCACTCTCTCTCTCTAGCGTCTGGTATATTAGTAGACGTTGTAGATCATGGATACAGTCTCCCGCTCTCTCTCTAGCGTCTGGTATATTAGTAGACGTTGGAGACCATGTCCATTCTCTCTCCATTGTTTGGTGTATTAATAGACGTTGAAGATCATGGATACAGTCTCCCTCTCTCTGTAATGTTTCAGGATGAGAAACTAAATAAAATAAAATGAGTAATAGCTGTAGAACAATGTGGTTTTGTTGAGAACAAGGGACTATAAATGTCATACATGTGATATATATCATAATATGTCATACATGTGATATATATCATAATATGTCATACATGTGATATATATCATATGTCATACATGTCATATAGATGTCATACACCTTCTACAGATGCTAACAGAAAGAACAATTGGGTTTAAAGAGTAATATATACCTCCAATTTTTTGAATTTACAAAAACAGTTCATAAAGCAAAACATGAAGGATTGGTTTGTTTAATGGTGAATTCAGCTACTGAGGCAAAAATCTTCAATTTGTACCTATATCTGGATCAAACAACAACAATGATAATAAATGGCTTCATTAAAACATAATAAAATGAGATGTGAGATAAACGTATCACTTGGTATGTTTAACATTTATAGTGAAAATATCATAAGTATCGATAAAAATAATTTAAACAACCACCTATAGACAAATCACACAGTTTTGATAAGAGGATGAGATTTGTATCATCTCTTGAATTTAAGACCCCCGGCCAGAGTAACAGAAGTTTGGTTTCGATACCTGTGATGGGTAAAGCACAGATAGCCAAATGTGTAGCTTTGTGCTTAGTTCAAAAACAAATAAACTTAAACTCAAGATCAGTTGTCTATGATCAGACTCCTTGTTAAGAATATATTCTCTCTGCACTAACATGGTGCCATGTTTTGGAACATGATGATTTCCCAGTTGCCTTTTGAATTTCCCATAGACATATTTGTACTTTTGTTCCGTGTATTTTCTATCTCTTGGCACTGTCGACGCAATCATATTTATTTGATGTCGATGCAATTGTTTATAACTTTCTTAAGTAATCTATTATATATTGCTGGGTCTTGTTTCATTTAGCTCTGGTATGTCTTGTATCATCCATCTGCTTTTACTTCTTTGAGGATAATTTCTTCTGTTGTTTCTATAATATATTTTTTCATCTTTTTCCAAACAAAGTCAACATTCATCATATCTGATATAGAGCTGAACTTGTTCTTCAGATGGACTATGTATTTTTCTTTCATCTTGAGGTTTGATTTCACCAAATAAATTTGTTATTTAGGGTTAAAATTCGACTGCAATACTTTATTCATTTTTTTCCTACAGGTCTCTGTTCTGTTCATGTTGTTCTTTTGTCATATTTGAAAGCATTTGTGAAATATTTATTCATTAGAATAAAATCATTGTAAAGTCTCCGAGACCTTTCCAGGTGCACATAATTTTTTCGATGATTTTGAAACAAGGTGTTTGCAGTCATTAGATTATGGCTTCTGCACTATTAAGCCACTTTGGCCCTCTGTCATTTCTTAAGCCCAATTCTTTCATATCATCGAGTCTTTCTTATTCCGACTTATTCATTAAATTCACCCATGACTTCTTGTGGTCTGGTATGTTTCAGGGTTTATTCAAACCATCTACAACATATTCATCCTGTCCAGGTGTGGGTTGTTATTATTATATTGTGTAACTGAAATGTTAACTGGTTCTTCTCTGAGCTTGACAAGTATTACATTTCCTGAAGCAGACTAATCGACTTTAAACATTTTACTTTCTGGTTACTAGCTCCATTACAACTCTTCTTTCATGATGTTCATCTCCTGAATCTGTGGACATCTGAGGTAAGATCCTCCTTCTTCCCACCGGACCCATGATGTGCCCAAGATATTGATATTTATATCTTCTTGTAAGGTGTCTAAAGTTCCTTATTAAAGCATCGTTCTGACATTCAAAGTTCCAAGTGTAATGTCAGACAGTTTGTGAACAGCAGTTGGGCGGGAGGCTGGAATCGTATGTTGTTCGTGGCAACTCCTTCCAAAACAGAACTCCCTTTTCGTTGTTATTTTTGTCTCTGAGGAACACGACATTCTTCGAGGGAATTTTCTGTTGTCTTCCGTCGGTTTGTTTTCGACTTACTTTGTTAACTTTTTACTAAATAATTTAACCCGAAAAGCAGCAGGTGGAAGTTGGGTGTAACTTTTGATGTCCTGTGATTACTCCTTATGAAGAATATTTGCACTATATCAGTTATCCCATCAAGATCCCTATGGCGAGTACCAGCTTTTCCGTATATTGATAACAGGGATCTAACTTTTATATTTAGGGGCCGTTAAATTATCCATCACTTATAGAACCACTTGGTAGGACATTGTAGCTCCTTCAAGACCTCTGGGTTTCAGGTATATACCTCTCCGAATTTATGCTATTCGTCACAGAGAATGTAGTGTACATGAATGTTCGGATTTATTGATACATAGTAGCTGAACGTGAACATCAAACAACAACAAGTCTCGGACCTTGGACCCTAAAATCTGAAGCTCAATATACTAGCCACTAAGCCACACTACAGAGATGCCAACTATTTCAAATGACTGAGCGTAATGATTGTGGACAGAACCCTTTATCATTTGTGGCTACTCGGTGTGACCAATGTCTCTGAGCTGTTTATTATTATATTATTATTATAACTATTTTTATTTATTACTGCTATATATTGTTCATTTATGACTGTGTTTTGCATATTTAATAAATAAATTAAAAAAATTATTTTGCAATTATGTCTTTTATTTAGTTCAGAGTAACAAACGTACTGGTAAAACAACACTGAACATGCACAAACAGTAAGCAGAAAAAGTCTTTGTGTAAGGACTAGTTTATATCATGTTTATGATGCTTATTGTAATAGTTTTGCAGCTGTTGTAGCCTTTGATTTCATGAGAATGTATCTGGATGGTTGGGAGTTATAACAACATTGTCCATTTGACTGCATACACATCTTGTGTGTTATAATACTGCTCAAAACTGAGGTGCTCAAGTTTGGTCTGAACTTGCTTTTGTTTTTAGTCACTAAACTAAATATCCTTTCACTGTCAGCATTAGAATGGAAGATTGTAAGAATTCCAAGCATAACCCTACACAGAATGTCATACTTCTGGTTGCCATTTCCATCCTTAACTATAGACAGCTGAACCCAAAACTTGTCAACATTCAACTGAAGGACAGTTTCTGAAAAAGTATCAGTTTGACAGTTCAAATATTGCCCTTCCAACTTGTCAATAGTGTCGTGCTCGTGAGTGTTGACAAGGACAGGATACCTGTCTGTGAAGAAGTGTAGAGAAGAGAAATCTTTGCTGACTTTCAGTTTTGGATCAGCAACCTCTGTGTGAATCAGAAGTTCATCATATAGAGGGAAATGTTTCATCATGTAATGTATAGCTGCAATATAGTATTTCTTAACAATTGTGTAAAAGCTGATCAGGTCCAGGTCCTTTTCATACTTAACAATGTATTCCTTGGCAGCATTTCCAGTAGAAACTGCCTCATCAGATTTGTGTAAGGATTCATTGTTGTAGTCAAGTTCAGTGATGTTGCCTTCAAGATATTTTGGCTTGATGTATCTGATAAGTATATTTTTAACTTGTGTAATTAGAGTTCTATGCATAATGTGCATGCTCTTCTCTTTGCAATATCAAATTCGTTTGCTCAAATAGAGGAATTGCAGACTGAAGAAAAACACAAAATAACAAGTTCATTTTGTTGTCCAAGAAAACTGTTAACTTATCCAACTTGCTCTGTACATAACTTTTCTTGGTCACTTCTTTGCTAGCTTTCGTTTTCTTCTCTTTTTTCATTGATTGTCTCTTCTTTAGTTCAACGTCAGACTGCCTAAACATATGTTGAGTTATATCAAATGTTTCTTTGTCTGCTTTTGGAGACTGTTGTCTTGTGTCCCTGTGTGGCTGAGAGGAGATCCTGATTGTTAAAGTCTTGCTGCCTGACTGAGCTGAACGTTTAGATCCTTTTGAATCTAGTTTTTCCTTTCCGCAGTGAAAATACTTCTTCAATGGCTTCCACATGTCCAAAATTCTGTTGAGGCACACCCCAAGTGATAGCCATCTTGTGTTAAGAAGTTGTTGAATTTTTCTTGTTTCTTTCTCATACAATCCTTGAAACTCTTTGAAATGTTGTTTTCTGCTAGCACTTTTGTCCTGGAAATAGTAGATATCTATCAATATATCAGACATGCCCAGCATGGCAGTTCTCTGGAAGCTTTCTGGGCAGCAATATTTATGAGGTGACAGGCACAGCCCATGAAGTAAATCACACCTTTACCTCTACCAGACATAACTGAGACATTGTCTAAAGAAAAACTAAGACAGTTTCCCATGGAATTTTCCTCTTCGTCAGTTCGTGGTCCAATAGCTTGAAATTATTCTCTCCTGTTGAAGCTTCTTTTCATTCCACCATTGTCAAAAGAGAACAAACAATTTTTCTAAGCAAAGGGTCAAGATGTCGTACAACCACTGGATACAGTTTTGAGTCATCATGTGCGTGGATCCATCTGTGGCTAAACTGAAAACACTGTTAGTAAGTGTGCTTGAAATCATTTTGTCATCTTCACAACCCAACATTTATACAATGGCTGTAGTTTTGGTTCCAGCAAAGCCATATTTTTTTGCTATATCAGAGTCTGGGAAGACATTTCTAAATAGATGTCCTGCATGATCGGCTACAGCTAGGGATAAATTCTGAGCAATGACGAATTGCGCGGACATCATTTCTGCATTTATGGTTTCATATTCTGAATTCTTACTCATAAATGTCGTTATCTGCATCGTTTTTGTCTTCGCCTCAGCCTTTTGTTGGTGAGATGCTGATTTTGTATGTCTGGAACAATCTTTTATCCCGCCATGTACCACAGAAAAATCGATGTGACAAACAGTACAAAACGCACGACTTTCACTGACTTTTGATGCAATGACCAAATATTTTGTTCTATACTCTTTCCTAAATTTTTGATTCACAGTTTTAGTCCTTTTAGATTTGACAGAAACATGACAATCTGATGAACGAGGTCTCTTTTTTTTTTCCATCTTGTGAACGATCGTATTGGTGTTTCTATGCCGCTTAGAAAACGAGAAATACCCATCTACGCGAGCGCTGATTAGCTGACAAGCACTGATGACGTAACTATGGATTCCCCCACGTACCCAGTATAGAGAAGCACCGCACTCAAACTATTTGTAGGCGTCGGAGATACAAATATTTTTTTTATTACTTCAAGCACAAACATGATTATCGCAAGTAGCCATTTTTATTTATTATCAAAATTTATTTGTATCTCATTAGAAATGTTCTTTTCACCTCTTTCAAGCCCTGGGAGTACAATTTATCACTTTATTGTATAGGCCTATATAATATATAATAATTTGGGAGTTGCAACAAGTATTATTTGTCTGTGTGAGCGTATAGTCGTAATGTATACACCAAAATCTTATTGATTACGCTCAAATCGTAATGGTTGACATCTCTGACACTATAATCACTAAATAAAAGATAATTACTCAAACAAACACAATAGGTGATTGATTTAGGCTATTTTTAATGATTTTGTTCTAGTTTTAGTTTAACATAACAACATTATCATGTTATATATAAACCTCCAGAATTTCACGGATATAGGTGGTCGCTCTATTCTTTCCTCGAAACATAAAACGAAGTGTAACTTATGTGACACAATTGGCATATGGAAGAAATATATCACTATGTTCATACATTCATAAATTCGGGATTTTCTACACGAGTTAAAACTAATAATGTCTAAAAAGCGCGATAGATGAGTGATTTCAAATAAAAACAGCAAGGGTTTCTAAATATATTAAAAAACCCAAAAGAGTAATATGTTTTCGAGAGTGAATAAAATTGTAATTTTACTAAAGTCAATGGGAAAGGCACGGAAGTTATTTGTCTTCAAACTGTAGGAAATGAACACTTTTCATATGGGAATAACACTATTGTTTATAGAACAGACTATGGTTCGACCTTCTATCGTGCTTCCGGTTTGAAACTGTAATATCCTTCATGTAGACCTTAATATAATTTACACCCTTGTACAAATTAATTGAAACAAATGGTCATTATACAATATTTTCAGCATGGCGGCCGGTGTAGGCTGCTGGTCACGCTGATTTCCTTTAATAGACATTTTTTCCCACAGACGGCGTCATTAGCTGTGTTTTGCAGTACGGTCGGTCTATATTTAGGATATATGACGAAATTTTGTGAAATATTACGTCATTCGAAATTGCGTTAGACTTAACTCAAAAGTGTGGCTATTTGTTTTACTGCTAATCAGTCGTCTTTCAGCCGTCACACACGATGGCCGTGACTCCTAGAAAGCGTACAAAGCTTGTGACACTGCACGAGCACACCGGCATGACTTACAGGGAAATCGCGGACGTTGTTGGTGTTCGCCTATCGACCGTGTGATCAAGGCCAAGATGAGTACCGGATCTATCAGTGCAAAAGGAAGATGTGGCCGAAAAAGGAAAACAACGCCAAGAGACGACACGTACGTGGTTAGGGAGAGTGTGAAAGATCCACGGAAGACAAGTGACGTCATAAAAAAAGATTTGGAGGTCAAAGAAATAAAAGTCAGCTATTCAACGGTTCATCGTAGGCTTCTTGATGTCGATCAAAGGACAAGGAGACCAGTCAAAAAACAACTTCTTACCAACTCAGTGAAGAAAAAACGGTATCAATGAGGTCTGAAATACAAGAACTGGACGCAAGAACAATGGAGGAAGGTGTTATTCAGTGACGAGACTCATTTCTTCGTACAGGGTCAAAGAAGTCTGCATGTTCGCAGATCTCCATGTGAGAAACTCCGAAAATCTCACATCACTCAGTTCGTAAAACTTGCCTTGAAGAAGATGTTTTGGGGCTTTTTGAGCTACTATGGCGTCGGATGCTTACATATCGTAGAAGGTATGATGCGAGGACCACAGTACATCAAAGAGTCGTTATAGAATTGAAAAGAGATTTCCAGATGGATCTGGCATTTTTCAGCAAGATCTGGCTCCGTTCCACACATCGAAACTTGTGAATAATTTTATGACTACAACGCGAATGAAGGTGCTGGACTGGCCTGAAAACTCTCCGGACTTAAATCCTATTGAAAATCTTTGGGCGATTTGTAAAGAAAGTCTTCGGGGAAAATACTATACTACGAAAGATAAGCTAATTGATGTGTGGTACCGCGATCCAAAAATTAGTAAAGATTACAGTCAACTCGTGGATTCAATGACAAAGCGGAGTAATGATCTTCTGAAAAATAAAGACCGTCATATCATGTATTAATTTGTGAGTAATTTTTGGATTCTCAGAAATAAAACGCAAAAAAATGAAAAAAATCGTAATTTTCCTTATTGTTTCAATTAATTTGCACATGGGTGTACTTAGCATAGGTTTTTTTGTTTGTTTTAAATTCCGTACATAGCTAGACGATGGCTATCTACACCAGTTGTCCGTAATTCAATAGTGTAAGACTAGAGTGAAGTCATCACCACCCACCGCTGTTTGGTGTGACCGAGATTCTAGCCCGTAACTCTCACATTACGAGTTAACCGCTTTAACAACCTAGCCATGCTGGGCCACTAATACAACAATTACAAGAGTAATAGATAATTTGTTTGTTTTAGAATTTTGCACAAAGCTACTCGAGGGCTATCTGTGCTAGCCGTCCTTAATTTAGCTGTGTAAGACTAGAGGGAAGGCAGCTAGTCATCACCACCCACCGCCAACTCTTGGACTACTCTTTTACCATAGAATAGTGGGAATGACTGTCACATTATAACGCCCCCACGGCTGAAAGGGCGAGCATGTTTGGCGCGACCGGGATGCGAACCCGCGACCCTCAGATTTCGAGTCAAACGGCTTAACCCACCTGGTCATGCCGGGCCCGTAATAGATAGTATATAATCGAAGTAACCTATATGAAAAAGTACTGTTTTTTATTATAATTAAAGTTCAATATTTTGAACTACTTTATTTTTATTTGTTTAATAAATCCGTTACAGGATTCCACATACAAACACTGTACATGTTTTAATAAATCCGTTACAGGATTCCACTTACAAACACTGTACATGTTTTAATAAATTCGTTACAGGATTCCACTTACAAACACTGTACATGTTTTAATAAATCCGTTACAGGATTCCACTTACAAACACTGTACATGTTTTAATAAATCCGTTACAGGATTCCACTTACAAACACTGTACATATTTCAACACAGAAGTTGTACTTTATATATCATATTTTGTAACTAGCGTTTGTGGCCCGGCATGGCCAAGCGTGTTAAGGCGTTCGACTGGTAATCCGAGGGTCGCGGGTTCGAATGCCGGTCGCATCAAACATGCTCGCTATTTCAAACGTGGGGGCGTTATAATGTGACGGTCAATCGCACTATTCGTTCGTAGAAGATTAGCCCAAGAGTTGGCGGCGGGTGGTGATGATTTGCTGCTTTCCCTCTAGTCTTACACTTCTAAATTAGGAACGGCTATCGCAGATAACCCTCGAGTAGCTTTACGTGAAATTCAAAACAAACAAACAAACCTGCGTTTGAGTGTGTTTCCCTTCTATAAATATGTAATACAGATCAAAATAAAGACAGCGTGGTATTAATCAGGTGACGTTTGAAAGTTTGAAGAGCTTTATTCACCACCTCTATGAAGTTTGTGAAGACATCAGAAAATGGACTTTTTCTCTCTGTTCAGTAGTTTGTCTGTTCTTGTCATCATAAGGATGGTTTAGCTTACGATACCCATAACTCTGTGTAAGTGTATTACTATAACAAAATACTAAAATAAATAAGATTTATAACTCATTATCAGTTTGTCTTCCGTGTGATTAGAAATGTCGGGCAAGTTACACATTAGGTACTGGAACATATTTCTTCCTAATTTCGTCTGCGGGAGGATAGTGAATTTACAACACGTACTGCCAGTTTTTCTGACCGAATAAAGACTTGACCATTACTCTTAAAGAGCAGCCCGAGAGTCAGGTGCTCATGATAAGAGGACGTTGAACAGCATGTTTTCTTTTTCTTCAAGGACTAACAGTTTTAAATAAGCTTTCTAGAGCTCTTAAATGTTGACGTGAATATATTCGATTCTTTAGTTTGTACATTTAGTTTTTCAGTGTTTAAGTTAATACTTTAGTTTGAGTTTAAAGTTTTTTCTCTTACTTTCTATTTGGATTTTTCATTCATGTTTATCTTGTAATTTCTTCTGGGTTTTCAGGTCTCTTTTTACATTGTTTGTTTTAGTGTTATATCCATTTAAAGTTCTTTATTTTTCCAGTGTTGTATTGTTTTTATACATGTGTTAAAATGATTTCCTTGAAGATCACTACGTTAGACTTGCTAACAAGAGATCAGATCATTTCAATCTACAAACAGGACAGTCGAGAAGATGAACCGATGGTTCGAGAAGTACACAAATCTTTAAACAAGGAAAAATTTTTAATGGTCTGTGTCGAATGGATAAAATTGAAACGAGGACTCTTCAAATTCTGTTCCGATTCAATGCGATCGTCTGTAAGTTAACGTGAAGCCTAAACCTCACATTGGAACGAAACCATTCTGAGAATTAAAAGTACAGCTTATAGTTTACTGTTACACAGAGTTAGAACTAAATTACAACTGAAATAAAAATATTTCTTATCTGAACTTATAAATAAGTTGTTCTCACAAAATAACAAATATTAACATTAATGTGAAATATCGACTTGAGTAATCAAACGAATATTGTTAAATACACTAAAACCCTTCTTACGGAGGCCACGTGAAGTAACACGTGATACCAGTTCACAATAACCTTCTAAACATTACTAACAAATCCTGGTCTTAAATAGAGAAACAAAACAAACGGGTTTGCGCACGACACGTTCAAGGTTTGTATCCACTAAGAATTAGGTTCTAGACATAGCTGTTCCTATTCGTCTAGAAAGGAGATAACTTCCTATTTCCGGAATTGTCACGCCATTTTTTCATTCCACAAGAAAGTCTCTTACTTGTCTGTAATTGACTCAACGTTTTACCTGATTTCAAAGTAGTGGGATAATTAGAATGTTACTTTAACGAACAGCTGCCTTCTGGTGGAGAACTTAAAAACTGCTAAAGGAGATAACACTGTCATGCACCTATCTGATGTGTTTATCTTTTATTTTTATCTTGTATTGTTTAAATCAGTTGTATTTCATTTTTATTCATCTCAATAGTGCAGGAAAAAATTGCTGTTATTTATTCTTTTACACTAACATAAATCACAACTGTAATTTTATACAGTAAGTGGTACATTTAAGTCAGTAATCCGTTTTGATTACAAGCGTGCTATCATAAAATAAAAGCATGTAATTATAAAAATGTATCTGATTAACAGTTTTTTTATTATAATTTCAATAATATCTCACGTGCTTCGGCCAGTATAGAATATTTAGGTTAAACCTAGATTAGCAGGCTCGGCTAACAGTCATCACAAAAATGCATATTGAATTAAATACTAAACATACTGTATCAATTAAACATGTTAACCAACACAGTTATTGAATCTAAGACAAAAAATGAGAAAAGAAAAACCAACTACATGGTAGTTAATTGTGTATTTGTTCTACTGGCTAAACTTTCTTGAAAATCTGGAACCCACAGAGTATTTGGTTTGGTTTGCTTGGAATATCGCACAAAGCTAAACGAAAGCTATCTGCGTTAGCCGTCCCTAATTTAACAGTGTAAGATTACGGGGAAGGCAGCTAGTCATTACCACCCACCGCCAACTCTTGGGTTACTCTTTCACCAAAGAGTAGAAAGATTAACCATCACATTGTAACGCCACTACGGCTGAAAGGGCAAGCATATTTCGTGTGACGGGGAATCGAACCTGCAAGCCTCAGATTACGAGTCGACTGCCTTAACCAAATGGCCATGCCGGGGCCCCAAAAGAATGAAAATTACTAAATAACTCTGTAACTTTCAATAGTTTGAAAATTAAAATAAATGACCGCGACATGTCATTTTGTTTTATTACAAATACGGATATGAAAATAAAAAATACAATAATATAATCAAATGTTCCACTGTAAAATTATTGACACTCTAATTAAAATAACAATGCAGCAAGCTGTCCCAACGTACCTGGCATGTTCACTGAGAAGGCAGCTGAGAGTTATAACAAATTAAGCTAAATTATAGAAACAAGGAAAAGATAAGAAAATACAAAAAGCATCAAGTTTATAATTAAACTTAAATAAAATATAGTGAAGTGGTGAACGTAAAATGTAAAGTATTCTCAAGTAAACTTACTTCATCTAAGAGTAATCTGTACGTTCTGCAGAATAAACAGAAAATATATTTGTTCATAAATTTTACTTTTCTTCCTTTGTCTGAGTTTGAGAAACAAACAGATCGGACACGATGTAAAATACAATAAAAAAAGGTTTATCTGAAAGAAGGACAGCGTCTTTACTGTAATAAAACAATAAAAATAAGTGTGTCATTGGATGAAGGACAGCGTCTTTACTGTAATAAAACAATAAAAATATAATGTGTGTTTGATTGATGGACAGCGTCTTTACTGTAATAAAACAATAAAAATATAATGTGTGTTTGATTGATGGACAGCGTCTTTACTGTAATAAAACAATAAAAATATAATGTGTGTTTGATTGATGGACAGCGTCTTTACTGTAATAAAACAATAAAAATATAATGTGTGTTTGATTGATGGACAGCGTCTTTACTGTAATAAAACAATAAAAATATAATGTGTGTTTGATTGATGGACAGCGTCTTTACTGTAATAAAACAATAAAAATAAGTGTGTGATTGGATGAAAGACAGCGTCTTTACTGTAATAAAACAATAAAAATATAATGTGAGATTGGATGAAGAACAGCGTCTTTACTGTAATGAAACAATAAAAATATAATGTGTGTTTGAATGATGGACAGCGTCTTTACTGTAATAAAACAATAAAAATATAATGTGTGTTTGATTGATGGACAGCGTCTCTACTGTAATAAAAAAATAAAAATATAATGTGTGTTTGATTGATGGACAGCGTCTTTAGTGTAATAAAACAATAAAAATATAATGTGTGTTTGATTGATGGACAGCGTTTTTACTGTAATAAAACAATAAAAATATAATGTGTGTTTGATTGATGGACAGCGTCTTTACTGTAATAAAACAATAAAAATATAATGTGTGTTTGATTGATGGACAATCTTTACTGTAATAAAACAATAAAAATATAATGTGTGTTTGATTGATGGACAGCGTCTTTAGTGTAATAAAACAATAAAAATATAATGTGTGTTTGATTGATGGACAGCGTCTCTACTCTAATAAAACAATAAAAATATAATGTGTGTTTGATTGATGGACAGCGTCTTTACTGTAATAAAACAATAAAAATATAATGTGTGTTTGATTGATGGACAGCGTCTTTACTGTAATAAAACAATAAAAATATAATGTGTGTTTGATTGATGGACAGCGTCTTTACTGTAATAAAACAATAAAAATATAATGTGTGTTTGATTGATGGACAGCGTCTTTACTGTAATAAAACAATAAAAATATAATGTGTGTTTGATTGATGGACAGCGTCTTTACTGTAATAAAACAATAAAAATATAATGTGTGTTTGATTGATGGACAGCGTCTTTACTGTAATAAAACAATAAAAATATAATGTGTGTTTGATTGATGGACAGCGTCTTTACTGTAATAAAACAATAAAAATATAATGTGTGTTTGATTGATGGACAGCGTCTTTACTGTAATAAAACAATAAAAATATAATGTGTGTTTGATTGATGGACAGCGTCTTTACTGTAATAAAACAATAAAAATATAATGTGTGTTTGATTGATGGACAGCGTCTCTACTGTAATAAAACAATAAAAATATAATGTGTGTTTGATTGATGGACAGCGTCTTTACTGTAATAAAACAATAAAAATATAATGTGTGTTTGATTGATGGATAGCGTCTTTACTGTAATAAAACAATAAAAATATAATGTGTGTTTGAATGATGGACAGCGTCTTTAGTGTAATAAAACAATAAAAATATAATGTGTGTTTGATTGATGGACAGCGTGTTTACTGTAATAAAACAATAAAAATATAATGTGTGTTTGATTGATGGACAGCGTCTTTACTGTAATAAAACAATAAAAATATAATGTGTGTTTGATTGATGGACAGCGTCTTTACTGTAATAAAACAATAAAAATAAGTGTGTCATTGGATGAAGGACAGCGTCTTTACTGTAATAAAACAATAAAAATATAATGTGAGATTGAATGAAGAACAGCGTCTTTACTGTAATGAAACAATAAAAATATAATGTGTGTTTGAATGATGGACAGCGTCTTTACTGTAATAAAACAATAAAAATATAATGTGTGTTTGATTGATGGACAGCGTCTCTACTGTAATAAAAAAATAAAAATATAATGTGTGTTTGATTGATGGACAGCGTCTTTACTGTAATAAAAAAATAAAAATATAATGTGTGTTTGATTGATGGACAGCGTCTTTAGTGTAATAAAACAATAAAAATATAATGTGTGTTTGATTGATGGACAGCGTCTTTACTGTAATAAAACAATAAAAATATAATGTGTGTTTGATTGATGGACAGCGTCTTTACTGTAATAAAACAATAAAAATATAATGTGTGTTTGATTGATGGATAGCGTCTTTACTGTAATAAAACAATAAAAATATAATGTGTGTTTGAATGATGGACAGCGTCTTTACTGTAATAAAACAATAAAAATATAATGTGTGTTTGAATGATGGACAGCGTCTTTACTGTAATAAAACAATAAAAATATAATGTGTGTTTGATTGATGGACAACGTCTTTACTGTAATAAAACAATAAAAATATAATGTGTGTTTGATTGATGGACAGCGTCTTTAGTGTAATAAAACAATAAAAATATAATGTGTGTTTGATTGATGGACAGCGTCTCTACTGTAATAAAACAATAAAAATATAATGTGTGTTTGATTGATGGACAGCGTCTTTACTGTAATAAAACAAGAAAAATATAATGTGTGTTTGATTGATGGACAGCGTCTTTACTGTAATAAAACAATAAAAATATAATGTGTGTTTGATTGATGGACAGCGTCTTTAGTGTAATAAAACAATAAAAATATAATGTGTGTTTGATTGATGGACAGCGTCTTTAGTGTAATAAAACAATAAAAATATAATGTGTGTTTGATTGATGGACAGCGTCTTTACTGTAATAAAACAATAAAAATATAATGTGTGTTTGATTGATGGACAGCGTCTTTACTGGAATAAAACAAGAAAAATATAATGTGTGTTTGATTGATGGACAGCGTCTTTACTGTAATAAAACAATAAAAATATAATGTGTGTTTGATTGATGGACAGCGTCTTTAGTGTAATAAAACAATAAAAATATAATGTGTGTTTGATTGATGGACAGCGTCTTTACTGTAATAAAACAATAAAAATATAATGTGTGTTTGATTGATGGACAGCGTCTTTAGTGTAATAAAACAATAAAAATATAATGTGTGTTTGATTGATGGACAGCGTCTTTAGTGTAATAAAACAATAAAAATATAATGTGTGTTTGATTGATGGACAGAGTCTTTACTGTAATAAAACAATAAAAATATAATGTGTGTTTGATTGATGGACAGCGTCTTTACTGTAATAAAACAATAAAAATATAATGTGTGTTTGATTGATGGACAGCTTCTTTAGTGTAATAAAACAATAAAAATATAATGTGTGTTTGATTGATGGACAGCGTCTTTAGTGTAATAAAACAATAAAAATATAATGTGTGTTTGTTTGATGGACAGCGTCTTTAGTGTAATAAAACAATAAAAATATAATGTGTGTTTGATTGATGGACAGCGTCTTTACTGTAATAAAACAATAAAAATATAATGTGTGTTTGATTGATGGACAGCGTCTTTACTGTAATAAAACAATAAAAATATAATGTGTGTTTGATTGATGGACAGCGTCCTTACTGTAATAAAATAATAAAAATATAATGTGTATTTGGATGAAGGACAGCGTCTTTACTGTAATAAAACAATAAAAATAAGTGTGTGATTGGATGAAGGACAGCGACTTTACTGTAATAAAACAATAAAAATATAATGTGTGATTGGATGAAGAACAGCGTCTTTAGTGTAATAAAACAATAAAAATATAATGTGTGTTTGATTGATGGACAGCGTCTTTACTGTAATAAAACAATAAAAATAAGTGTGTGATTAGATGAAGAACAGCGTCTTTAGTATAATAAAACAATAAAAATAGCGAGTGTATTTTGATAAAGTACAGCGTCTTTACTGTAATAAAACAATAAAAATATAGTATGTATTTGAATGAATGACAGTTTCTGTAGTCTAATAAAACAATAAAAATATAGTGTGTATTTGAATGAATGACATCGTATTTCCTGTTTATCCCTACACAAGAAACAAAATGCTATTTAGCTGTTTCTGTCTGAAGAAATATAACATAACATATCCAAAATACGCCCAAAAAGTGTCAAGAGAGGTTACATGGATGACAGATTATCTTAGCAGCCAGTGAAAACGATCACTATCAACCTCTACACACAGCACATACAGTTTGTAAGTGTCTGTCCTATGACAAAACAAAAGTGATATTTTAGGCCTAATACTTTGCTCGGCACCAGCATACGGGACCCGTTGGTTTCTTGATAAATCATATCATAAAACCATATTCGATTTCAGAGTGAAACACCGAAAATTGCCGTGCATGTGGCTCGAGTCCCGAATCTCTCAAGTATCTGGTGATCGAAAGCAATTTAATGACTTTCTAAAACTAACAAACTATTTTAAAATACATGATTAACTACGACATATTGTATACGTATAGTTATATAATACAGTCGACATATTGTGTATGTACAATTACTTAATACAGTCGACATATTGTGTATGTACAGTTAATTAATACAGTCGACATATTGTATATGAACAGTTATAAAATACAGTCGACATATTGTGTATGTACAATTACTTAATACAGTCGACATATTGTATATGTAGTTACTTAATACAGTCGACATATTGTATATGTACAGTTATATAATACAGTCGACATATTGTGTTTGTACAGTTACTTAATACAGTCGACATATTGTATATGTACAGTTACTTAATACAGTCGACATATTGTATATGTATAGTTACTTAATACAGTCGACATATTGTATATGTAGTTACTTAATACAGTCGACATATTGTATATGTACAGTTATATAATACAGTCGACATATTGTGTTTGTACAGTTACTTAATACAGTCGACATATTGTATATGTAGTTATTTAATACAGTCGACATATTGTATATGTAGTTTCTTAATACAGTCGACATATTGTACATGTACAGTTACTTAATACAGTCGACATATTGTATATGTATACTTACTTAATACAGTCGACATATTACGTCTGTACAATTACTTAATACAGTCGACATATTGTGTATGTACAGTTACTTAATACAATCGACATATTGTGTTTGTACAGTTACTTAATACAGTCGACATATTGTGTATGTACAATTACTTAATACAGTCGACATATTGTGTATGTACAGTTACTTAATACAGTCGACATATTGTGTTTGTACAGTTACTTAATACAGTCGACATATTGTATATGTACAGTTACTTAATACAGTCGACATATTGTATATGTAAGTTACTTAATACAGTCGACATATTGTATATGTAGTTTCTTAATACAGTCGACATATTGTATATGTACAGTTACTTAATACAGTCGACATATTGTATATGTACAGTTACTTAATACAGTCGACATATTGTATATGTACAGTTACTTAATACAGTCGACATATTGTATATGTACAGTTACTTAATACAGTCGACATATTGTATGTACAGTTACTTAATACAGTCGACATATTGTATATGTACAGTTACTTAATACAGTCGACATATTGTACATATACAGTTACTTAATACAGTCGACATATTGTGTATGTAGTTACTTAATACAGTCGACATATTGTATTGTATGTACAGTTACATTAATACAGTCGACATATTGTATATGTACAGTTATATAATACAGTCGACATATTGTGTTTGTACAGTTACTTAATACAGTCGACATATTGTATATGTAGTTATTTAATACAGTCGACATATTGTATATGTAGTTTCTTAATACAGTCGACATATTGTACATGTACAGTTACTTAATACAGTCGACATATTGTATATGTATAGTTACTTAATACAGTCGACATATTGTGTATGTACAATTACTTAATACAGTCGACATATTGTGTATGTACAGTTACTTAATACAGTCGACATATTGTGTTTGTACAGTTACTTAATACAGTTGACATAATGTATATGTACAGTAATATAATACAGTCGGCATATTGTATATGTACAGTTACTTAATACAGTCGACATATTGTGTATGTACAGTTACTTAATACAGTCGACATATTGTATATGTATAGTTATATAATACAGTCGACATATTGTATACGTATAGTTATATAATACAGTCGACATATTGGGTATGTACAATTACTTAATACAGTCGACATATTGTGTATCTACAGTTAATTAATACAGTCGACATATTGTGTATGTACAGTTACTTAATACAGTCGACATATTGTGTATGTACAGTTACTTAATACAGTCGACATATTGTATATGTACAGTTATATAATGGAATCGGCATATTGTATATGTACAGTTACTTAATACAGTCGACATATTGTATATGTACAGTTACTTAATACAGTCGACATATTGTATATGTACAGTTACTTAATACAGTCGACATATTGTATATGTAGTTACTTAATACAGTCGACATATTGTATATGTACAGTTATATAATACAGTCGACATATTGTGTTTGTACAGTTACTTAATACAGTCGACATATTGTATATGTAGTTATTTAATACAGTCGACATATTGTGTATGTACAGTTACTTAATACAGTCGACATATTGTGTATGTACAGTTACTTAATACAGTCGACATATTGTGTTTGTACAGTTACTTAATACAGTCGACATATTGTGTATGTACAGTTACTTAATACAGTCGACATATTGTGTATGTACAGTTACTTAATACAGTCGACATATTGTGTATGTACAGTTACTTAATACAGTCGACATATTGTATATGTACAGTTACTTAATACAGTCGACATATTGTATATGTACAGTTACTTAATACAGTCGACATATTGTATATGTACAGTTACTTAATACAGTCGACATATTGTGTATGTACAGTTACTTAATACAGTCGACATATTGTATATGTAGTTACTTAATACAGTCGACATATTGTATATGTACAGTTATATAATACAGTCGACATATTGTGTTTGTACAGTTACTTAATACAGTCGACATATTGTATATGTACAGTTACTTAATACAGTCGACATATTGTATATGTACAGTTACTTAATACAGTCGACATATTGTATATGTACAGTTACTTAATACAGTCGACATATTGTATATGTACAGTTACTTAATACAGTCGACATAGTTACTTAATACAGTCGACATATTGTGTATGTACAGTTACTTAATACAGTCGACATATTGTATATGTAGTTACTTAATACAGTCGACATATTGTATATGTACAGTTACTTAATACAGTCGACATATTGTATATGTACAGTTACTTAATACAGTCGACATATTGTAATATATTGTGTAGTTACTTAATACAGTCGACATATTGTGTATGTACAGTTACTTAATACAGTCGACATATTGTGTATGTACAGTTACTTAATACAGTCGACATATTGTACAGTTACTTATGTACAGTTACTTAATACAGTCGACATACAGTTGTATATGTACAGTTACTTAATACAGTCGACATATTACAGTCGACATATATGTACAGTTACTTAATACAGTCGACATATTGTATATGTACAGTTACTTAATACAGTCGACATATTGTTATGTACAGTTACTTAATACAGTCGACATATTGTATATGTACAGTTACTTAATACAGTCGACATATATGTACAGTTACTTATACAGTCGACATATTGTTACTTAATACAGTCGACATATGTGTATGTACATATTGTATATGTACAAAGTTACTTAATACAGTCGACATATTGTATGTACAGTTACTTAATACAGTCGACATATTGTATATGTACAGTTACTTAATACAGTCGACATATTGTGTATGTTGTAGTTATAATACAGTCGACATATTGTATATGTACAGTTATTAATACAGTCGACATATTGTATATGTACAGTTACTTAATACAGTCGACATTAATACAGTCGACATATTGACATATTGTATGTACAGTTACTTAATACAGTCGACATATTGTATATGTACAGTTACTTAATACAGTCGACATATTGTATATGTACAGTTACTTAATACAGTCGACATATTGTATATGTACAGTTACTTAATACAGTCGACATATTGTATATGTACAGTTATATAATACAGTCGACATATTGTATATGTACAGTTACTTAATACAGTCGACATATTGTGTATGTACAGTTACTTAATACAGTCGACATATTGTATATGTACAGTTACTTAATACAGTCGACATATTGTATATGTACTTAATACAGTCGACATAGTTACTTAATACAGTCGACATATTGTATATGTACAGTTACTTAATACAGTCGACATATTGTGTATGTACAGTTACTTAATACAGTCGACATATTGTATATGTAGTTACTTAATACAGTCGACATATTGTATATGTACAGTTACTTAATACAGTCGACATATTGTATATACAGTCGACATATTGTATATGTAGTTACTTAATACAGTCGACATATTGTTATATGTCGACAGTTACAGTTACTTAATACAGTCGACATATATAGTTATCTTGTAGTTACTTAATACAGTCGACATATTGTATATGTACAGTTACTTAATACAGTCGACATATTGTATATGTACAGTTACTTAATACAGTCGACATATTGTATATGTACAGTTACTTAATACAGTCGACATATTGTATATGTGTTACTTAATACAGTCGACATTTAATACAGTCGACATATTGTATATGTAGTTACTTAATACAGTCGACATACATGTTAGTTACTTAATACAGTCGACATATTGTATATGTAGTTATTTAATACAGTCGACATATTGTATATGTACAGTTACTTAATACAGTCGACATATTGTATATATACAGTTATATAATACAGTCGACATATTGTATATGTACAGTTACTTAATACAGTCGACATATTGTATATGTACAGTTACTTAATACAGTCGACATATTGTATATGTACAGTTACTTAATACAGTCGACATATTGTGTACAGTTACTTAATACAGTCGACATATTGTATATGTACAGTTACTTAATACAGTCGACATATTGTATATGTAGTTACTTAATACAGTCGACATATTGTATATGTACAGTTACTTAATACAGTCGACATATTGTATATGTACAGTTACTTAATACAGTCGACATATTGTATATGTACAGTTACTTAATACAGTCGACATATTGTATATGTACAGTTACTTAATACAGTCGACATATTGTATATGTACAGTTACTTAATACAGTCGACATATTGTATATGTAGTCGACATAGTTATTTAATACAGTCGACATATTGTATATGTACAGTTACTTAATACAGTCGACATATTGTATATGTACAGTTACTTAATACAGTCGACATATTGTATATGTACAGTTACTTAATACAGTCGACATATTGTGTATGTACAGTTACTTAATACAGTCGACATATTGTGTATGTACAGTTACTTAATACAGTCGACATATTGTGTATGTACAGTTACTTAATACAGTCGACATATATGTGTTATATGTCGACAGTTACTTAATACAGTCGACATATTGTATATGTACAGTTACTTAATACAGTCGACATATTGTATATGTACAGTTACTTAATACAGTCGACATATTGTGTATGTACAATTACTTAATACAGTCGACATATTGTGTATGTACAGTTACTTAATACAGTCGACATATATTGTATATGTACAGTTACTTAATACAGTCGACATATTGACATATTACAGTTACTTAATACAGTCGACATATTGACATATATGTACAGTTACTTAATACAGTCGACATATTGTATATGTACAGTTACTTAATACAGTCGACATATTGTATATGTACAGTTACTTAATACAGTCGACATATTGTATATGTGTTACTTAATACAGTCGACATATTGTATATGTACAGTTACTTAATACAGTCGACATATTGTATATGTACAGTTACTTAATACAGTCGACATACAGTCGACATATTGTGTATGTACAGTTACTTAATACAGTCGACATATTGTATATGTACAGTTACTTAATACAGTCGACATATTGTATATGTACAGTTACTTAATACAGTCGACATATTGTATATGTACAGTTACTTAATACAGTCGACATATTGTATATGTACAGTTACTTAATAATACAGTCGACATATTGTCGACATATTGTATATGTACAGTTACTTAATACAGTCGACATATTGTATATGTACAGTTACTTAATACAGTCGACATATTGTGTATGTACAGTTACTTAATACAGTCGACATATTGTATATGTACAGTTACTTAATACAGTCGACATATTGTATATGTACAGTTACTTAATACAGTCGACATATTGTATATGTACAGTTACTTAATACAGTCGACATATTGTATATGTAGTTACTTAATACAGTCGACATATTGTATATGTACAGTTATATAATACAGTCGACATATTGTGTTTGTACAGTTACTTAATACAGTCGACATATTGTATATGTACAGTTACTTAATACAGTCGACATATTGTATATGTACAGTTACTTAATACAGTCGACATATTGTATATGTACAGTTACTTAATACAGTCGACATATTGTATATGTACAGTTACTTAATACAGTCGACATATTGTATATGTACAGTTACTTAATACAGTCGACATATATGTACAGTTACTTAATACAGTCGACATATTGTATATGTACAGTTACTTAATACAGTCGACATATTGTATATGTACAGTTACTTAATACAGTCGACATATTGTATATGTAGTTACTTAATACAGTCGACATATTGTATATGTACAGTTACTTATACAGTCGACATATTGTATATGTACAGTTACTTAATACAGTCGACATATTGTATATGTACAGTTACTTAATACAGTCGACATATTGTATATGTACAGTTACTTAATACAGTCGACATATTGTATATGTACAGTTACTTAATACAGTCGACATATTGTATATGTACAGTTACTTAATACAGTCGACATATTGTATATGTACAGTTACTTAATACAGTCGACATATTGTATATGTACAGTTACTTAATACAGTCGACATATTGTATATGTACAGTTACTTAATACAGTCGACATATTGTGTATGTACAGTTACTTAATACAGTCGACATATTGTATATGTACAGTTACTTAATACAGTCGACATATTGTATATGTACAGTTACTTAATACAGTATTAATACAGTCGACATATTGTATATGTACAGTTACTTAATACAGTCGACATATTGTATATGTACAGTTACTTAATACAGTCGACATATTGTATATGTACAGTTACTTAATACAGTCGACATATTGTATATGTACAGTTACTTAATACAGTCGACATATTGTATATGTACAGTTACTTAATACAGTCGACATATTGTGTATGTACAGTTACTTAATACAGTCGACATATTGTATATGTACAGTTACTTAATACAGTCGACATATTGTATATGTACAGTTACTTAATACAGTCGACATATTGTATATGTACAGTTACTTAATACAGTCGACATATTGTATATGTAGTTACTTAATACAGTCGACATATTGTATATGTACAGTTACTTAATACAGTCGACATATTGTATATGTACAGTTAGTAATACAGTTAATACAGTTACTTAATACAGTCGACATATTGTATATGTACAGTTACTTAATACAGTCGACATATTGTATATGTAGTTACTTAATACAGTCGACATATTGTATATGTACAGTTACTTAATACAGTCGACATATTGTATATGTACAGTTACTTAATACAGTCGACATATTGTATATGTACAGTTACTTAATACAGTCGACATATTGTATATGTACAGTTACTTAATACAGTCGACATATTGTATATGTACAGTTACTTAATACAGTCGACATATTGTATATGTAGTTACTTAATACAGTCGACATATTGTATATGTACAGTTACTTAATACAGTCGACATATTGTATATGTACAGTTACTTAATACAGTCGACATATTGTATATGTACAGTTACTTAATACAGTCGACATATTGTATATGTAGTTACTTAATACAGTCGACATATTGTATATGTACAGTTACTTAATACAGTCGACATATTGTATATGTACAGTTACTTAATACAGTCGACATATTGTACAGTCGACATATTGTATATGTACAGTTACTTAATACAGTCGACATATTGTATATGTACAGTTACTTAATACAGTCGACATATTGTATATGTACAGTTACTTAATACAGTCGACATATTGTATATGTACAGTTACTTAATACAGTCGACATATTGTGTATGTACAGTTACTTAATACAGTCGACATATTGTATATGTACAGTTACTTAATACAGTCGACATATTGTATATGTACAGTTACTTAATACAGTCGACATATTGTATATGTACAGTTACTTAATACAGTCGACATATTGTATATGTACAGTTACTAATACAGTCGACATATTGTATATGTACAGTTACTTAATACAGTCGACATATTGTATGTACAGTTACTTAATACAGTCGACATATTGTATATGTACAGTTACTTAATACAGTCGACATATTGTATATGTGTACAGTCGTTACTTAATACAGTCGACATATTGTATATGTACAGTTACTTAATACAGTCGACATATTGTATATGTACAGTTACTTAATACAGTCGACATATTGTATATGTACAGTTACTTAATACAGTCGACATATTGTATATGTACAGTTACTTAATACAGTCGACATATTGTGTATGTACAGTTACTTAATACAGTCGACATATTGTATATGTACAGTTACTTAATACAGTCGACATATTGTATATGTACAGTTACTTAATACAGTCGACATATTGTATATGTACAGTTACTTAATACAGTCGACATATTGTATATGTACAGTTACTTAATACAGTCGACATATTGTATATGTAGTTTCTTAATACAGTCGACATATTGTATATGTACAGTTACTTAATACAGTCGACATATTGTATATGTACAGTTACTTAATACAGTCGACATATTGTGTATGTACAGTTACTTAATACAGTCGACATATTGTATATGTACAGTAATACAGTCGACATACAGTCGAGTTACTTAATACAGTCGATGTACAGTTACTTTACTTAATACAGTCGACATATTGTATATGTACAGTTACTTAATACAGTCGACATATTGTATATGTACAGTTACTTAATACAGTCGACATATTGTATATGTACAGTTACTTAATACAGTCGACATATTGTATATGTACAGTTACTTAATACAGTCGACATATTGTATATGTACAGTTACTTAATACAGTCGACATATTGTATATGTACAGTTACTTAATACAGTCGACATATTGTATATGTACAGTTACTTAATACAGTCGACATATTGTATATGTACAGTTACTTAATACAGTCGACATATTGTATATGTACAGTTACTTAATACAGTCGACATATTGTGTATGTACAGTTACTTAATACAGTCGACATATTGTATATGTACAGTTACTTAATACAGTCGACATATTGTATATGTGTTATGTAATACAGTTACTTAATACAGTCGACATATTGTATATGTACAGTTACTTAATACAGTCGACATATTGTATATGTACAGTTACTTAATACAGTCGACATATTGTATATGTAGTTACTTAATACAGTCGACATATTGTATATGTACAGTTACTTAATACAGTCGACATATTGTATATGTACAGTTACTTAATACAGTCGACATATTGTATATGTACAGTTACTTAATACAGTCGACATATTGTATATGTACAGTTACTTAATACAGTCGACATATTGTATATGTACAGTTACTTAATACAGTCGACATATTGTATATGTACAGTTACTTAATACAGTCGACATATTGTATATGTACAGTTACTTAATACAGTCGACATATTGTATATGTAGTTACTTAATACAGTCGACATATTGTATATGTACAGTTACTTAATACAGTCGACATATTGTATATGTACAGTTACTTAATACAGTTGACATAATGTATATGTTCAGTAATATAATACAGTCGGCATACTGTATTTGTACAGTTACTTAATACAGTCGACATATTGTATTAGTTACTTAATACAGTCGACATATTGTATATGTACAGTTACTTAATACAGTCGACATATTGTTACTTAATACAGTCGACATATTGTATATGTACAGTTACTTAATACAGTCGACATATTGTACTTATGTACAGTTACTTAATACAGTCGACATATTGTATATGTACAGTTACTTAATACAGTCGACATATTGTATATGTACAGTTACTTAATACAGTCGACATATTGTATATGTACAGTTACTTAATACAGTCGACATATTGTATATGTACAGTTACTTAATACAGTCGACATATTGTGTATATGTACAGTTACTTAATACAGTCGACATATTGTATATGTACAGTTACTTAATACAGTCGACATATTGTATATGTACAGTTACTTAATACAGTCGACATATTGTATATGTACAGTTACTTAATACAGTCGACATATTGTATATGTAGTTTCTTAATACAGTCGACATATTGTATATGTACAGTTACTTAATACAGTCGACATATTGTATATGTACAGTTACTTAATACAGTCGACATATTGTATATGTACAGTTACTTAATACAGTCGACATATTGTATATGTACAGTTACTTAATACAGTCGACATATTGTATATGTACAGTTACTTAATACAGTCGACATATTGTATATGTACAGTTACTTAATACAGTCGACATATTGTATATGTACAGTTACATAATGAAGTCGACATATTGTATATGTACAGTTATATAATACAGTCGACATATTGTATATGTACAGTTACTTAATACAGTCGACATATTGTATATGTACAGTTACTTAATACAGTCGACATATTGTGTATGTACAGTTACTTAATACAGTCGACATATTGTATATGTACAGTTACTTAATACAGTCGACATATTGTGTATGTACAGTTACTTAATACAGTCGACATATTGTATATGTACAGTTACTTAATACAGTCGACATATTGTATATGTACAGTTACTTAATACAGTCGACATATTGTATATGTACAGTTACTTAATACAGTCGACATATGTATATGTGTATATGTACAGTTACTTAATACAGTCGACATATTGTATATGTACAGTTACTTAATACAGTCGACATATTGTATATGTACAGTTACTTAATACAGTCGACATATTGTATATGTACAGTTACTTAATACAGTCGACATATTGTATATGTACAGTTACTTAATACAGTCGACATATTGTATATGTACAGTTACTTAATACAGTCGACATATTGTATATGTACAGTTACTTAATACAGTCGACATATTGTATATGTACAGTTACTTAATACAGTCGACATATTGTATATGTACAGTTACTTAATACAGTCGACATATTGTGTATGTACAATTACTTAATACAGTCGACATATTGTGTATGTACAGTTACTTAATACAGTCGACATATTGTGTATGTACAGTTACTTAATACAGTCGACATATTGTATATGTACAGTTACTTAATACAGTCGACATATTGTATATGTACAGTTACTTAATACAGTCGACATATTGTATATGTACAGTTAATACAGTCGACATATTGTATATGTACAGTTACTTAATACAGTCGACATATTGTATATGTAGTTACTTAATACAGTCGACATATTGTATATGTACAGTTACTTAATACAGTGTACAGTTACTTAATACAGTCGACATATTGTATATGTACAGTTACTTAATACAGTCGACATATTGACAGTTACTTAATACAGTCGACATATTGTACATATACTTAATACAGTCGACATATAGTTACTTAATACAGTCGACATATTGTATATGTACAGTTACTTAATACAGTCGACATATTGTATATGTACAGTTACTTAATACAGTCGACATATTGTATATGTACAGTTACTTAATACAGTCGACATATTGTATATGTATGTAATACAGTTATTTAATACAGTCGACATATTGTATATGTACAGTTACTTAATACAGTCGACATATTGTATATGTACAGTTACTTAATACAGTCGACATATAATACAGTGTATGTACAGTTACTTAATACAGTCGACATATTGTGTATGTACAGTTACTTAATACAGTCGACATATTGTATATGTACAGTTACTTAATACAGTCGACATATTGTATATGTACAGTTACTAATAATACAGTCGACATATTGTATATGTACAGTTACTTAATACAGTCGACATATTGTATATGTACAGTTACTTAATACAGTCGACATATTGTATATGTACAGTTACTTAATACAGTCGACATATTGTATATGTACAGTTATTAATACAGTCGACATATTGTATATGTACAGTTATATAATACAGTCGACATATTGTATATGTAGTTACTTAATACAGTCGACATATTGTATATGTAGTTACTTAATACAGTCGACATATTGTATATGTACAGTTACTTAATACAGTCGACATATTGTATATGTACAGTTACTTAATACAGTCGACATATTGTATATGTACAGTTACTTAATACAGTCGACATATACAGTCGACATATTGTATATGTACAGTTACTTAATACAGTCGACATATATTGTATATGTACAGTTACTTAATACAGTCGACATATTGTATATGTACAGTTACTTAATACAGTCGACATATTGTATATGTACAGTTACTTAATACAGTCGACATATTGTATATGTACAGTTACTTAATACAGTCGACATATTGTATATGTACAGTTACTTAATACAGTCGACATATTGTATATGTACAGTTACTTAATACAGTCGACATATTGTGTATGTACAGTTACTTAATACAGTCGACATATTGTATATGTACAGTTACTTAATACAGTCGACATATTGTGTTATATGTACAGTTACTTAATACAGTCGACATATTGTATATGTACAGTTACTTAATACAGTCGACATATTGTATATGTACAGTTACTTAATACAGTCGACATATTGTATATGTACAGTTACTTAATACAGTCGACATATTGTATATGTACAGTTACTTAATACAGTCGACATATTGTATATGTACAGTTACTTAATACAGTCGACATATTGTATATGTACAGTTACTTAATACAGTCGACATATTGTATATGTACAGTTACTTAATACAGTCGACATATTGTATATGTACAGTACAGTTACTTAATACAGTCGACATATTGTATATGTACAGTTACTTAATACAGTCGACATATTGTATATGTACAGTTACTTAATACAGTCGACATATATGTGTATATAATACAGTCGTATTGTATGTACAGTTACTTAATACAGTCGACATATTGTATATGTACAGTTACTTAATACAGTCGACATATTGTATATGTACAGTTACTTAATACAGTCGACATATTGTATATGTACAGTTACTTAATACAGTCGACATATTGTATATGTACAGTTACTTAATACAGTCGACATATTGTATATGTACAGTTACTTAATACAGTCGACATATTGTATATGTACAGTTACTTAATACAGTCGACATATTGTATATGTACAGTTACTTAATACAGTCGACATATTGTATATGTACAGTTACTTAATACAGTCGACATATTGTATATGTACAGTTACTTAATACAGTCGACATATTGTATATGTACAGTTACTTAATACAGTCGACATATTGTATATGTAGTTACTTAATACAGTCGACATATTGTATATGTAGTTACTTAATACAGTCGACATAGTTAGTTATATAATACAGTCGACATATTGTATACGTAGTTACTTAATACAGTCGACATATTGTATATGTACAGTTACTTAATACAGTCGACATATTGTATATGTAGTTACTTAATACAGTCGACATATTGTATATGTACAGTTACTTAATACAGTCGACATATTGTATATGTACAGTTACTTAATACAGTCGACATATTGTATATGTACAGTTACTTAATACAGTCGACATATTGTGTATGTACAGTTACTTAATACAGTCGATATATTGTATATGTACAGTTACTTAATACAGTCGACATATTGTATATGTACAGTTACTTAATACAGTCGACATATTGTATATGTACAGTTACTTAATACAGTCGACATATATGTACAGTTACTTAATACAGTCGACATATTGTATATGTTACTTAATACAGTCGACATATTGTATATGTACAGTTACTTAATACAGTCGACATATTGTATATGTACAGTTACTTAATACAGTCGACATATTGTATATGTACAGTTACTTAATACAGTCGACATATTGTATATGTACAGTTATATAATACAGTCGACATATTGTATATGTACAGTTACTTAATACAGTCGACATATTGTATATGTAGTTACTTAATACAGTCGACATATTGTATATGTACAGTTACTTAATACAGTCGACATATTGTATATGTACAGTGTATACAGTCGACATTACTTAAGTTACTTAAGTCGACATATTGTATATGTACAGTTACTTAATACAGTCGACATATTGTATATGTACAGTTACTTAATACAGTCGACATATTGTATATGTACAGTTATATAATACAGTCGACATATTGTATATGTACAGTTACTTAATACAGTCGACATATTGTATATGTACAGTTACTTAATACAGTCGACATATTGTATATGTAGTTACTTAATACAGTCGACATATTGTGTATGTACAGTTACTTAATACAGTCGACATATTGTATATGTACAGTTACTTAATACAGTCGACATATTGTGTATGTACAGTTACTTAATACAGTCGACATATTGTGTATGTACAGTTACTTAATACAGTCGACATATTGTGTATGTACA